>NW_021826548.1:0-10880 GCF_006345805.1 Octopus sinensis | reverse complement strand
CATCGTAAATGGAAACACAGTTTCCACGTACTATGGCCAAGGAAATCCTTTCGAAAAGCCACTTGGACTCGCGTGGGTCTCCCCGTTTATGGGAGATCATGCGGCAAGCTTTTTTAGAAAGGAAAGAGACTTTTCGCCGATGACGCCGGAAGTTTCGACGGCGATGGGAGTGAACAGATACCGTTCCGAGAGCTTCTGTACTTTCCAATCTTACATAATCTCAAGTACCCTCGTATCTTCACATCTTGGAACCTCCCAAAATTGCATAATATATTACGCAATTTATTACGCACTTTATTACATAATCTCAAGTACCCTCATATACATAATTCTAGAGACTTCACAAAATTACATAATATATTACGCAATATATGACGCAATCTATTACATAATCTCAAGTACCCTCGTATCTTCACATCTTGGCACATCCCAAAATTGCATAATATATTACGCAATTTATTACGCAATCTATTACATAATCTCAAGTACCCTCGTATCTTCACATCTTGGCACCTCCCAAAATTGCATAATATATTACGCAATTTATTACGCAATCTATTACATAATTTCAAGTACCCTCATATACATAAATCTAGAGACTTCCACAAATTGCATAATATATTAGGCAATATATGACGCAATCTTTACATAATCTCAAGTACCCTCGTATCTTCACATCAAGGGACCACTCCAAATTACGCAATTTATTACGCAATCTATTACATAATCTCAATAACCCTCATATACATAAATCTAGAGACTTCCACAAATTGCATAATATATTACGCAATATATGACGCAATCTTTACATAATTTACATAATCTCAAGTACCCTCGTATCACTAAATCTTGGGAACTCCCCAAATAGCATTATATATTACGCAATTTATTACATAATTTATTTAATAATCTCAAGTACCCTCATATACTTAAATCTAGAGACTTCCACAAATTACATAATATATTACGCAATATATGAAGCAATCTATTACATAATCTCAAGTACCCTCGTATCTTCACATCTTAGCACCTCCCAAAATTGCATAATATATTACCTAATTTATTATGCAATCTATTACATAATCTCAAGTATCCTCGTATCTTCACATCAAGGTACCTCTATAAATTACATAATATATACCTAATTTATTACGCAATCTATTACATAATCTCAAGTTTTCTCATATCTTCATATCTTGGCACCCCAAAAAATGCATAATATATTACGCAATTATTACGCAATCTATTACATAATCTCAAGTACCCTCGTATCTTCACATCTTGGCACCTCCCAAAATTGCATAATTATTACGCAATTTATTACGCAATTAATTACATAATCTCAGTACCCTCATATACATAATTCTAGAAACTTCCAAATTACATAATATATTACGCAATATATGACGCAATCTATTACATAATCTCAAGTACCCTCGTATCTTCACATCTTGGCACATCCCAAAATTGCATAATATATTACGCAATTTATTACGCAATCTATTACATAATCTCAAGTACCCTCGTATCTTCACATCTTGGCACCTCCCAAAATTGCATAATATATTACGCAATTTATTACGCAATCTATTACATAATCTCAAGTACCCTCATATACATAAATCTAGAGACTTCCACAAATTGCATAATATATTACGCAATATATGACGCAATCTTTACATAATCTCAAGTACCCTCGTATCACTAAATCTTGGGAACTCCCCAAATAGCATTATATATTAAGCAATTTATTACATAATTTATTTAATAATCTCAAGTACCCTCATATACATAAATCTAGAGACTTCCACAAATTACATAATATATTACGCAATATATGACGCTATCTATTAAATAATCTCGAGTATCCTCATATCTTCACATCTTGGCACCTCCCAAAATTGCATAATATATTACGCAATTTATTACGCAATCTATTACATAATCTCAAGTACCCTCGTATCTTCACATCTTGGCACCTCCCAAAATTGCATAATATATTACGCAATTTATTACGCAATTTATTACATAATCTCAAGTACCCTCATATACTTAAATCTAGAGACTTCCACAATTACATAATATATTACATAATTTATTACGCAATCTATTACATAATCTCAAGTACCCTGTATCTTCACATTGCACATCATAAAATTGCATATATTTACGCAACTTATTACGCAATCAATTACAAATTTCAAGTACCCTCGTATCTTCACATCAAGGGACCTCTCCAAATTACATAATATATTACGCAATTTATTACGCAATCTATTACTAATCTCAAGTACCCTCGTATCTTCACATCTTGGCACCTCCCATAATTGCATAATATATTACGCAATTTATTACGCAATCTATTACATAATCTCAAGTACCCTCGTATCTTCACATCAAGGGACCTCTCCAAATTACATAATATATTACCTAATTTATTACGCAATCTATTATATAATGTGACAGTCCGAATAAAATACACGCCGAATAATCTACACTTGTCACAATGGCTGAAAAAATTAGAAATCTAAAAATTAGATGAAAAAAAATCAATAATTGATTATTATTTTAGTAGAATCACATTATTATTTTTTATTTAAAAAAGCGTGAAACATGCGTGTAGTGAGATTATTAAGGAAACACTGGACAAAATCAAAGAAATGAAGACTCCAACTTTGATACATCGTCAATCGAGCGGCATGAGCGATTACAGGCTCACAAAATTGGGAAAGAATTTCCATTTTGAAAAGGGAAAAACATATTTTCGAAAAAATGGGCTTAATTGCGTTTTTTCTGTGAAGATGAAATCGAATTAAAGCTTAAGTGCGTTGAGGTCAACTTAATAAATAAAATTAGGCGGAACATAACTATAACACTTTGGGAGAGACCGCTTTTTCGAAATTAAGAAATCTCTATTATGGATTGAATAGAGAAGAAATCTCTAAGGTGATTTCGAATTGTGCTTTCTGTCAGGTAATAATCCTTTTAGTAATATTCTTAGTCGAAAAAATTATTGTCTACGAAGCCTCCGATACGCCAACATTGCAAGGAGATGTAGGGACAGATACATTGCGGATTTAATTGACCTCAGAAGATATTCGGCGTTGAATGATGGCTTTAGCTGGGTATGAATTTAATGTTAATAAATAGATTTTGGTAATTGTGGATTTTTTTCCAAATATGTAATGCTTGAACTGTCGGTGACCAAATCTTCTGAAGAAATCGCAGATTATTCCAAAGAATTTTTTATTATGTCGGGCCTCCGCTTATTCTACACACTGATAATGGAAGGGATTTTGCAATTCGCAAATGGATGCTCTATGTACGAAATATGGTATAAAACATGTACGTGGGAGGCCTCGTGCTCCTTGGGTACAAGGCAAGTCGAAGGTTAATGATTTAAAAATCGATTTGTAGATTTAATCAAAGCATTAAAACGCTGGATATCGTCGGCAAGTTCTTCTCAAAATTTGTTTTGGACGATATCGCGAATGCATAAAGGACATCGTGTATGATTACAATAACAGCATTCATTCTTCGACAAAAAAATCCCTTTTTAATATTCATGGGTGTTGAAAATCCTGGAAGGATTGATGAAGGGGGAATGGAGCAAACTTTTAGCCTATGATTCAACTGGATTATCAGAGGCACGAGAAAGTGCATTAGAAAACTTAATTATGCTGGCGAAAAAATGATTGAAAAAAGAAAATGGAGATACGACGAAGAAAATATCAATGTCGGAACGACTGTGCTTTTAAGGTCTCAAGCGTCAAATTAATTTTTAGACAGGACAACGATGCCAATGTTCGGCAGTATCGCTGTACGATGGACTTGATGTTAATAAGTATATTGTTGTCGAGCGAAGAAATGATCTCTATGTTATCGAAAAGGAGGACGGTGAGCGGTTACACGGAATTCATATTTCTCGATTAGCTAAAATTGATTAATTTTCATAAATCCTAATAAAAATAATTTTTTATTTAAATTAACGATAAATTTTATATGAAAATTTATTAGGATAACCTAAAATGGACTAACAATATTCAAACGTATAAGTTAACTGCGTAAATTGAGTGTGGTTGGTTTTGTTTATATAAATTAGTAAAAAAGGTTAATGAATTTTACATTAAAAATCATATTTTTATAATAATTAAACATTTTGTTGTGTAAATTTTTAATTTCAGTAAAATTAAAGAATGTAATTATTCGGCGTGTAGTTTATTCGGACTGTGACATATAATCTCAAGTATCCTCATATCTTCACATCTTGGCACCTCCCAAAATTGTATAATATATTACGCAACTTTTTTTTTTTATTTTTAAAAGTTATATGTAATTAACAAATAGTTATTAACTAACTAAATTCCCGGCATCGTAAATGGAAACACAGTTTCCACGTACTATGGCCAAGGAAATCCTTTCGAAAAGCCACTTGGACTCGCGTGGGTCTCCCCGTTTATGGGAGATCATGCGGCCAAGCTTTTTTAGAAAGGAAAGAGACTTTTCGCCGATGACGCCGGAAGTTTCGACGGCGATGGGAGTGAACAGATACCGTTCAGAGAGCTTCTTGTACTTTCCAATCTTACATAATCTCAAGTACCCTCGTATCTTCACATCTTGGCACCTCCCAAAATTGCATAATATATTACGCAATTTATTACGCAATTTATTACATAATCTCAAGTACCCTCATATACATAATTCTAGAGACTTCCACAAATTACATAATATATTACGCAATATATGACGCAATCTATTACATAATCTCAAGTACCCTCGTATCTTCACATCTTGGCACATCCCAAAATTGCATAATATATTACGCAATTTATTACGCAATCTATTACATAATCTCAAGTACCCTCGTATCTTCACATCTTGGCACCTCCCAAAATTGCATAATATATTACGCAATTTATTACGCAATCTATTACATAATCTCAAGTACCCTCATATACATAAATCTAGAGACTTCCACAAATTGCATAATATATTACGCAATATATGACGCAATCTTTACATAATCTCAAGTACCCTCGTATCACTAAATCTTGGGAACTCCCCAAATAGCATTATATATTACGCAATTTATTACATAATTTATTTAATAATCTCAAGTACCTCATCATACATACATCTAGAGACTTCCACAAATTACATAATATATTACGCAATATATGACGCTATCTATTAAATAATCTCAAGTATCCTCATATCTCACATCTTGGCACCTCCCAAAATTGCATAATATATTAAGCAATTATTACGCAATCTATTACATAATCTCAAGTACCCTCATATACATAAATCTAGAGACTTCCACAAATTGCATAATATATTACGCAATATATGACGCAATCTTACATAATCTCAAGTATCCTCGTATCACTAAATCTTGAACTCCGCAATAGCATTATGTATTACGCAATTTATTACATAATTTATTTAATAATCTCAAGTACCCTCATATACTTAAATCTAGAGACTTCCCCAAATTGCATAATATATTACCGAATTTATTACGCAATCTATTACATAATCTCAAGTACCCTCGTATCTTCACATCTTGGCACCTCCCAAAATTGCATATTATATTACGCAATTTATTACGCAATCTATTACATAATCTCAAGTACCCTCATATACATAAATCTAGAGACTTTCACAAATTACATAATATATTACGCAATATATGACGCAATCTATTACATAATCTCAAGTACCCTCGTATCTTCACATCTTGGCACCTCCCAAAATTGCATAATATATTACGCAATCTATTACATAGTCTCAAGTACCCTCATATACATAAATCTAGAGACTTCCACAAATTGCATATTATATTACGCAATTTATTACGCAATCTATTACATAATCTCAAGTACCCTCATATACATAAATCTAGAGACTTTCACAAATTACATAATATATTACGCAATTTATTACGCAATCTATTACATAATCTCAAGTACCCTCATATACTTAAATCTAGAGACTTCCCCAAATTGCATAATATATTACCGAATTTATTACGCAATCTATTACATAATCTCAAGTACCCTCGTATCTTCACATCTAGGACCACTCCAAATTACGCAATTTATACGCAATCTATTACATAATCTCAATAACCCTCATATACATAATCTAGAGACTTCCACAAATTGCATAATATTACGCAATATATGACGCAATCTTTACATAATTTACATAATCTCAAGTACCCTCGTATCACTAAATCTTGGGAACTCCCCAAATAGCATTATATATTACGCAATTTATTACATAATTTATTTAATAATCTCAAGTACCCTCATATACTTAAATCTAGAGACTTCCACAAATTACATAATATATTACGCAATATATGAAGCAATCTATTACATAATCTCAAGTTTTCTCATATCTTCATATCTTGGCACCTCCCAAAATTGCATAATATATTACGCAATTTATTACGCAATCTATTACATAATCTCAAGTACCCTCGTATCTTCACATCTTGGCACCTCCCAAAATTGCATAATATATTACGCAATTTATTACGCAATTTATTACGCAATTTATTACATAATCTCAAGTACCCTCATATACATAATTCTAGAGACTTCCACAAATTACATAATATATTACGCAATATATGACGCAATCTATTACATATCTCAAGTACCCTCGTATCTTCACATCTTGGCACATCCCAAAATTTCATAATATATTACGCATTTATTACGCAATCTATTACATAATCTCAAGTACCCTCGTTCTTCACATCTTGGCAAACTCCCAATTACATAATATATTACGCAATTTATTACGCAATCTATTACATAATCTCAAATACCCTCGTATCTTCACATCTTGGCACATCCCAAAATTGCATAATATATTACGCAATTTATACGCATCTATTACATAATCTCAAGTACCCTCATATACATAAATCTAGAGACTTCCACAAATTGCATAATATATTACGCATTTATTACGCAATCTATTACATAATCTCAAGTACCCTGTATCTTTACATCTTGGCACCTCCCAAAATTGCATAATATATACGCATTTATTACGCAATCTATTCATATCTCAAGTACCCTCATATACATAAATCTAGAGACTTCCACAAATTGCATAATATATTACGCAATATAGACGCAATCTTTACATAATCTCAAGTACCCTCGTATCACTAAATCTTGGGAACTCCGCAAATAGCATTATGTATTACGCAATTTATTACATAATTTATTTAATAATCTCAAGTACCCTCATATACTTAAATCTAGAGACTTCCACAAATTACATAATATATTACCTAATTTATTACGCAATCTATTACATAATCTCAAGTACCCTCGTATCTTCACATCTTGGCACATCATAAAATTGCATAATATATTACGCAACTTATTACGCAATCAATTACATAATTTCAAGTACCCTCGTATCTTCACATCAAGGGACCTCTCCAAATTACATAATATATTACGCAATTTATTACGCAATCTATTACATAATCTCAAGTACCCTCGTATCTTCACATCTTGGCACCTCCCAAAATTGCATAATATATTACGCAATTTATTACGCAATCTATTACATAATCTCAAGTACCCTCGTATCTTCACATCAAGGGACCTCTCCAAATTACATAATATATTACCTAATTTATTACGCAATCTATTATATAATCTCAAGTATCCTCATATCTTCACATCTTGGCACCTCCCAAATTGATAATATATTACGCAACTTTTTTTTTTTTAAAAGTTATATTAATTAACAAATAGTTATTAACTAACTAAATCCCGGCATCGTAAATGGAAACACAGTTTCCACGTACTATGGCCAAGGAAATCCTTTCGAAAAGCCACTTGGACTCGCGTGGGTCTCCCCGTTTATGGGAGATCATGCGGCAAGCTTTTTTAGAGGAAAGAGAACTTTTCGCCGATGACGCCGTAAGTTTCGACGCGATGGAGTGAACAGATACCGTTCAGAGAGCTTCTTGTACTTTCCAATCTTACATAATCTCAAGTACCCTCGTATCTTCACATCTTGGCACCTCCCAAAATTGCATAATATATTACGCAATTATTACGCAATTTATTACATAATCTCAAGTACCCTCATATACATAATTCTAGAGACTTCCACAATTACATAATATATTACGCAATATATGACGCATTCTATTACATAATCTCAAGTACCCTCGTATCTTCACATCTTGGCACATCCCATAATTGCATAATATATTACGCAATTTATTACGCAATCTATTACATAATCTCAAGTACCCTCGTATCTTCACATCTTGGCACCTCCCAAAATGCATAATATATTACGCAATTTATTACGCAATCTATTACATAATTTCAAGTACCCTCATATACATAAATCTAGAGACTTCCACCAAATTGCATAATATATTACGCAATATATGACGCAATCTTTACATAATCTCAAGTACCCTCGTATCACTAAATCTTGGGAACTCCAAATAGCATTATATATTAAGCAATTTATTACATAATTTATTTAATATCTCAAGTACCCTCATATATAAATCTAGAGACTTCCACAAATTACATATAATTATACGCAATATATGACGCTATCTATTAAATAATCTCAAGTATCCTCATATCTTCACATCTTGGCACCTCCCAAAATTGCATAATATATTACGCATTTATTACGCAATCTATTCATAATCTCAAGTACATTCGTATCTTCACATCTTGGCACCTCCCAAAATTGCATAATATATTACGCAATTATTACGCAATCTATTACATAATCTCAATACCCTCGTATCTTCACATCAAGGGACCTCCCAAAATTGCATAATATATTACGCAATTTATTACGCAATCTATTACATAATCTCAAGTACCCTCGTATCTTCACATCTTGGCACCTCCCAAAATTACATAATTATAATTACGCAATTTATTACGCATCTATTACATAATCTCAAATACCCTCGTATCTTCACATCAAGGGACTCTCCAAATTACATAATATATTACCTAATTTATTACGCAATCTATTATATAATCTCAAGTATCCTCATATCTTCACATCTTGGCACCTCCCAAATTGTATAATATATTACGCAACTTTTTTTTTTTATTTTTAAAAGTTATATGTAATTAACAATAGTTATTAACTACAAATTCCCGGCATCGTAAATGGAAACACAGTTTCCACGTACTATGGCCAAGGAAATCCTTTCGAAAAGCCACTTGGACTCGCGTGGGTCTCCCCGTTTATGGGAGATCATGCGCCAAGCTTTTTAGAAAGGAAAGAGACTTTTCGCCGATGACGCCGGAAGTCTCGACGGCGAGGGGACGTGAACAGATACCGTTCAGAGAGCTTCTTGTACTTTCCAATCTTACATAATCTCAAGGACCCTCATATACATAAATCTAGAGACTTTCACAAATTACATAATATATTACGCAATTTATTACGCAATCTATTACATAATCTCAAGTACCCTCATATACTTAAATCTAGAGACTTCCCCAAATTGCATAATATATTACCGAATTTATTACGCAATCTATTACATAATCTCAAGTACCTCGTATCTTCACATTCAAGGGACCACTCCAAATACGCAATTTATTACGCAATCTATTACATAATCTCAATAACCCTCATATACATAAATCTAGAGACTTCCACAAATGCATAATATATTACGCAATATATGACGCAATCTTTACATAATTACATAATCTCAAGTACCCTCGTATCACTAAATCTTGGGAACTCCCCCAAATAGCATTATATATTACGCAATTTATTACATAATTTATTTAATAATCTCAAGTACCCTCATATACTAAAATAGAGACTTCCACAAATTATAATATAATTACGCAATATATGAAGCAATCTATTACATAATCTCAGTTTTCTCATATCTTCATATCTTGGCACCTCCCAAAAATGCATAATATATTACGCATTTATTAGCAATCTATTACATAATCTCAAGTACCCTCGTATCTTCACATCTTGGCACCTCCCAAAATTGCATAATATATTACGCAATTTATTACGCAATTATTACATAATCTCAAGTACCCTCATATAATAATTCTAGAGAGTTCCACAAATACATAATATATTACGCAATATATGACGCAATCTATTACATAATCTCAAGTACCCTCGTATCTTCACATCTTGGCACATCCAAAATTTCATAATATATTACGCAATTTATTACGCAATCTATTACATAATCTCAAGTACCCTCGTATCTTCACATCTTGGCACATCCCAAAATTACATAATATATTACGCAATTTATTACGCAAACTATTACATAATCTCAAATACCCTCGTATCTTCACATCTTGGCACATCCCAAAATTGCATAATATATTACGCAATTTATTACGCAATCTATTACATAATCTCAAGTACCCTCATATACATAAATCTAGAGACTTCCACAAATTGCATAATATATTACGCAATTTATTACGCAATCTATTACATAATCTCAAGTACCCTCGTATCTTTACATCTTGGCACCTCCCAAAATTGCATAATATATTACGCAATTTATTACGCAATCTATTTCATAATCTCAAGTACCCTCATATACATAAATCTAGAGACTTCCACAAATTGCATAATATATTACGCAATATATGACGCAATCTTTACATAATCTCAAGTACCCTCGTATCACTAAATCTTGGGAACTCCGCAAATAGCATTATGTATTACGCAATTTATTACATAATTTATTTAATAATCTCAAGTACCCTCATATACTTAAATCTAGAGACTTCCCCAAATTGCATAATATATTACCGAATTTATTACGCAATCTATTACATAATCTCAAGTACCCT
>NW_021826547.1:0-12737 GCF_006345805.1 Octopus sinensis | reverse complement strand
ACCAGATCAGAAATATCTAGTAATGGCTGAGTAGCATATATCTGTCTTTATTATCCACAAGGGGCTAGACACAGAGAGGACAAACAAGGACAGACAAACGGATTAAGTCGATTATATCGACCCCAGTGCGTAACTGGTACTTGATTCATCGACCCCGAAAGGATGAAAGGCAAAGTCGACCTCGGCGGAATTTGAACTCAGAACATAACGGCAGACGAAATACGCATTTCTTTACTACCCACAAGGGGCTAAAAAGAGAGGATAAACAAGGACAGACAAACGGATTAAGTTGATTATATCGACCCCAGTGCGTAACTGGTACTTGATTTATCGACCCCGAAAGGATGAAAGGCAAAATCGACCTCGGCGGAATTTGAACTCAGAACGTAGCGGCAGACGAAATACCTATTTCTTTACTACCCACAAGGGGTTAAACACAGAGAGGACAAACAAGGACAGACAAACGGACAAAGTCGATTATATCGACCCCAGTGCGTAACTAGTACTTAATTTATCGACCCCGAAAGGATGAAAGGCAAAGTCGACCACGGCGGAATTTGAACTCAGAACGTAACGGCAGACGAAATACCGCTAAGCATTTCGCCCGGTGTGCTAACGTATCTGCCAGCTCGCCGCCCTAATGCAACTATAAATAGTGGTTTCAAATTCTGGTAGATTTCGAGCGAGGATTAAATCGATTGTATTGATTCCAGTACTTGACAGGCACTTACCCAATTAATTTCCGAAAGGTAAAAAAGGGAATTTGAACTCTTTAGTTGAATTTGAACTCAGAACGTAATAGCGTACGAAATGCTGGTAAGCACGTTGTCCACCGTGCTAATGGATCTGCCAGATCACCGTTTTAAATGCAGCCATAAGAAGTAACAGTTACTATTTACTCTTTACTCTGTTACTTGTTTCAGTCATTTGACCGTGGCCTTGCTGGAGCACCGCTTTTAGTCGAGCAAATCGACCCCAGGACTTATTCTTTGTAAGCCTAGTACTTATTCTATCGGTCTCTTTTACGGCGACGTAAACACACCAGCATCGGTTGTCAAGCGATGTTGGGGAGACAAACACAGACACACAAACGTATACACATATACATAGATATGACGGGCTTCTTTCAGTTTCCGTCTACCAAATCCACTTACAAGGCTTTGGTCGGCCCGAGGCTATAGTAGAAGACACTTACCCAAGGTGCCACGCAGTGGGACTGAACCCTGAACCATGTCGTTCGTAAGCAAGCTACTTACCACACAGTCACTCCTACGCCTATGTAAAAAAAAAAATGTAATGTAATGTAAATAAAATAAATCCCTCGATACAAATAAAGGTCGAAGTTGACCTGGAGGACACGAAGCCGTATATATTCTGTAATCATGAAACAGAGCTGAACTAAAGAAAACATATTCTATACGGCTTTTAATTTTCGAGTAAATATTTCTTACAATCAGACAGTCAATAGTTAAGCAATCCTGTCTTCAAACAAAAAGAAGCCTGAAACGGATTGAGGCTATTTACCCATCTTCGCAAAGTGCTTCATCTTAACCTATTAAGACAATGAGTTTTGAGTATTATATACGTTGGTTCTTTATACTAGCTTTTTCTTCTTCCTCTCTTTCTTTCTATTTCTTCTTTGTTTTCTTTTTCTTATTTTCCCTTCTTCTTTATCCTCTTCATTATCTTCTCTTCTTATTCTTTGTCATCTTTTTTACTCTCTTCTTTGTCTTTTCTTCCTCGTCTTCTTATCACCTTCTTCGTATTTTCCTTTTCTTTTTCTTCCTCTTTTTCTTCTTTGCCTTTACTTCTTTATCTTCTTTTTCTCCTTCTTTTGAATTCCTCTTCCTCTTCTCTGTTGTTTTCTTTCTCCTTCTTTCCTTCCTTTTCCTTTGTTTTACTACTTCTTTGTCTCCTCCCTCTTCTTTTTTCTTTTCCCTCTTCTTTGTCCTCTACATTCTCCATTCTTATCATCTTCTTCGTCTTCTACTTCTCTTTCCCCTTCTTCTTCTTATCCTTTTTCTCTTCCTCTTCTTCTTCATCCTGTTGTCGTCCTCATTGCATTCGTTACTCTTGACTTTGGTGTTGGAATACAAAACAGATGCGATTAAAGTATCAACACTACAACAACGACAATAAGAACAACAACAGCAAATGATGCAGCTTCGTACCGTTACCAGAAATAAATATAAACATCATTTCTACGGCAGATCCAACATGGAATCTTTCAAAATGCATTCGATAACTATTCTTTTCTACTCTAGACACAAGGCCCGAAATTTTGGGGGAGGGGGTCAGTCGATTATATCGAGCCCAGTACGCAGCTGGTACTTAATTTATCGAACCCGAAACGATGAAAGGCAAAGTCAACCTCGGCGGAATTTGAACTCAGAACATAAAGACAGACGAAATACCTATTTCTTTACTACCCACAAGGGGCTAAACACAAAGAGGGCAAACAAGGACGGACAAACGGATTAAGTTGATTATATCGACCCCAGTGCGTAACTGGTACTTATTTAATCGACCCCGAAAGGATGAAAGGCAAAGTCGACTTCGGTGGGATTTGAACTCAGAACGTAACGGCAGACGAAATACCGCTAAGCATTTCGCCCGGCGTGCTAACGTTTCTGCCAGCTCACCGCCTTTTACTGCATGCTTCTACTGTATGCATGATGACCTGATCTTACATACTTCTAGTAAACACACTATGAACCGGGATTATGTCCTTCTAGTAAATGCATAATGATCCATGCTTACATGCTTCTGCTAAATGCATGGTGGACTGGAATTACCTGCTTCATGTAAAGGCATGTTGAGCTGGGTTTACAAGCCTCGATTATATTCGTAGTGATCCGAGTTTATACGTATTTAGTAAACACATATTGAGCCAGGTTTACATGCTTCTGCTACAGGCACGATGAGCCGTGGTTGATACGTCTTTGCTTGCTGCTATTAAAAGCATGATGAGCTGGGTTTGTTATTATTAAGACATTTCAAATTATTTTTCACGCATTTTGCAAGATGTTATTCGATTTTATGACTTGATCATTACATCGTTTACATTATGTTCATTTGACGGATAGTTCTCATCTTGTTTGTTGGTGGGACAAATATCCGTCTAAAATGTAAATAATGTAGATAATGTAAATAATGTACATAATTCCTCATCTGTTAAATATAGAACTTTATGATTTGATGTATTACGGCGTTTGTGCTAATGTCTTTACTTCATATTTTCTGCGTAATTTTATGCATTTGTAAAAAAAATATAGTGTACGAGGTATTTGTTGCGCTGTGTCTGTGTTACATTTTACTATGATTTGGTATTTTAGTTTGTTTGATAATATTTTACAAATAGCCGCTGAGCGTGTCTGCTGAAATGATCATTTTGTTACTTGAGCCAACTACAACAGATAACTTCTGACATGTGAAGTTAAGCCAGCCTCAGAAAGCAAGTTTTACCTCCTACACGTTGTGCAATATTTCTGTGGGTTTTTTTCCGTAGCTTTTTTTTTTTTTGCTGCCTTTAGGCATACGTTAATTCGTTCTTCAAAATATTTTACCCCAGACCAGGTTTTTTTTACTATTTATTTCTGCCAAGATTCAATTGGTTCGGCATATTCAACTCTCCAAGACTTTTAATAAATCTTTATATCGTGCTTTTTATTTTGTTTTTGTTTTTTTCTTTTTGTTTTTATTAGTTTTGGTTCCCGCCAGATAGGTCACCGTAATGTGTGTATGCATGCATGCATGTATGTATACGTGTGTATTATAGATAGAGAGAGAGGGAGAAAAAGAAAGAAAGAAAGAAAGAAAGAAGGCTATTTGGTTTCATGCCGATTTATAATAAGAACAATTTAACATTAAAGCGAAGAACAACACAGTTAGACAAATACAAGACGGCTGAGACTTCGAAGTCACAGCCCCACTTTTTTTATAAGTATATATATATTATAATATAATATATATATATAATATATATATATATATATATTATATATTATTATATATATATTATATATACAAAATGCCAGTGCATCCAACTAAAATAAATACAAATAAATTGATAACGAAGACGTAAAGTTACAGCGAACAGCAGACAGGAAAATAAACGAAACGAAGCAATAAAAACATAAAAAAATGCACCGAACATTCTAATACTAGGAAAACACTAATAATTATTTTTATATATTCACATTCAGATTATCTAGACAATATGGCGTCGGTGAAAAGGTGAAAAAGATAAAAACAAAAAATTCGTGTTTTTTATTTATAAATTATTTAAGAATAATGAGTGATTGCGCTCTATTCAAAATCTATATATATAAAACTCAACTTGTGTGTCTGTGTTTGTGTCTGTGTGTGTCTGTGTGTTTAACTTCCCGGCACATCTCCTCCTAGCCAACAAATCGTAGAACCACCAAAAATGGGTCACTTAAAGTTTAGGCGAATGAAAATTGAACTGCGCTATTTCTGTTCCGAAATTCATCTCGCCAGTGCAAAAATCGATAATGTATTTGTTTAGGCCTTATCCCATTCATTGAATAGTGAACTTTACTCAGTCAGCTGTTTGACGTGAACTGTGTTCACCACGTGTGCAAGATTGCGTAAATTGCATGAAAAATAAAAAATCAAGATATAAAAACGAATCACCGTAAACATTGTAGAAATTCGGCAAAGAAATGAATTTTCGGGATGTAGCCTGGAGGGTTTTTTCGTATTAATCGTTTGTACTTTGTGAACACATACCAATTATCTATATATATAAAGCTGAAGTTGTCTGTGTATGCCAGGTTTGGTAGCCTTCAACCAACACTATCTCCTCCGAGACCCTGCGGCGCAAGTTGACCAAAATTGAGAGTATGAGAAGAAGGCTTGCTCTTCCTTTCGTAGAAGAAAAAATTCAAATCGGACCATGTTAACACCAAAAATTATTTCCATCAAAAAGGTGCTTTTTTTCTATGAAAATCCCAATTTTTTTACGATTTTTTGACTGTCACCATTTTTGGTGTATTTCAACCAGAAAAATGTTCACTTAAAGAGAATAACAAGCTACATAATGCAAAATGTTTACTTTTCAAAAATTCCAATTCTAAAGCAACGCCGGGTGATACTGCTAGTATATATATACATATATATATAGATATATATATATATAGATATATAGATATATATATATAGAGAGAGAGAGGAGAAATGAGAGGAGAGAGGAGAGAGAGAGAGAGAGAAAGAGAGAGAGAGAGAGAGAGAGGAGAGAGAGAGAGAGGAGAAAGAAGAGAAAGAAAGAAAGAAAGAAAGAAAGAAGAAAAGAAAAAGAAAAAGAAAGAAAGAAAGAAAGAAAGAAAGAAAGAAAGAAAGAAAAAAGGAAAAAGACATACACATAGATATATTGCAATAATTTACGAGCGTGTATGTATTTGTATGCGTATAATTGTGTATTAGTGAATAATTTTTCTATATTAGTACTGGGCCACGGTGGTAAAAAAAAAATTTTCAAATAATATATTACTACCCTGAAGTTTATTAATAACAAAAGCAGACTTATATAGGTAGGTATTCATGTAATAAATGAAAAAATCAACGACAGGTTAAAAAACGTAAGACGGGGTAAAAAATATAAGACGGGAGACAATCCCAGAAGATCCCTAATTGTTCATCAGTTATCAACCAAATGGTATTTCTCGGTTTTGCACCTTCTATGATAAGACTGAGAACTTCCCATGCTGGCGGTGCTCACGAAAGTTGAGGAGAATATATGGTGGAGCGTATACAAAACGATAGAAAGTGAACATACGACTTAATCCTTTTGTCTGTCTTTACTTGTCCCCTCTATGTTTAGCCCCTTGTGGGCAATAAAGAAATAAGAAAGTTGACATACGAAAGTGAATAAATGTAATTTAAGACGATGAACAAGGACGGAAATAAACAAGAAACAAGTAAAATACAGCCTCGTGACCACCATGACAAGAATGGTGGGTAACGCTTTAAAAGGAATCCTAAAGGATTAGAGAACAACGAATGACAAGATAGTGGGAAACAGAGAATTCAAAACTGGTCAATTACGCAACCCTTGTAAAAATGGAAGGGGAAGAAGGGCTGGCCACGGGTCAAGTGTCGGCAGCAGGCAGAGAAGTGAAAGAGAGAGAGAGAGAGCGACAGAGAGAAAACAAGGAAAGGGATGAAGGGGGAAAAAGAGAAAGGAGAGTAAGAAGGCGAGAGAGTCAGAAATGAAGGAGAAAGAGTAAAGGTTAGAAATAGAGTCGCACGAATATATAAAATTCACCGTTAATAAAAACCGTTTCTTAGGTGTTCATATATGCACATATGTATGTATGTGCAATTTTGAAACTAATGGTCTCTAATTTGCATACGCAGCCTCTCCCCAGCCACTCACCAGAGGGCGACCTGTCTCAATAAAACTATAAATATGGCTTGCAGACAAAAAAACCCCACCTAAATGACAGTATGATGACAGTAAATAAATTATAACATCGTTGTCATTGTCCATCTATTTTTTGTAAGCAAAACAAACATACACACATATACACACATGTGTGTGTGTCTGTGTGTGTATGTGTGTTTGTGCCTGTCTGATTCGACATATATACATATATATGTGTGTACGTGTAGATATATATATATGTATATACATACACACACACATACACACACACACACATATATATTATATATATATATATATATATATATATCAGAAAAAAGCATACTCTAGAGAATAGAGCTGTAATTATTACAACAAAATGTTAAATACTGGTCATAGAGTAGGCAAAGATTTCGTGTTTCGTATCCACGAAAGCCACAGCCCTGTGGACAGCACGTCAGACTCTATACAAAGAGGTCTTTGTATAGAAACTGACGAGCTGTCCACAAAGCAGTGGCTTTTGCAGATACGATAACCTTTTGTGACTCTATGACCAGTATTTAACCTTTTGTTAAAGCCACAGGAGTGGCTGTGTGGTAGGTAGCTTGTTTACCAACCACATGGTTCCGGGTTCAGTCCCACTGCGTGGCACATTGGGCAAGTGTCTTCTACTATAGCCTCGGGCCGACCAAAGCCTTGTGAGTGGATTTGGTAGACGGAAACTGAAAAGAAGCCCGTCGTATATATGTATATATATATGTATGCATGTGTGTGTTTGTGCCTGTGTTTGTCCTCCTAGCATTGCTTGACAACCGATGCTTGTGTGTTTATGTCCCCGTTACTTAGCGGTTCGGCAAAAGCGACCGATAGAATAAGTACTGGGCTTACAAAAGAATAAGTCCCGGGTTCGATTTGCCCGATTAAAGGCGGTGCCGCAGTCAAATGACTGAAACAAGTAAAAGAAAAAAAGAAAGAAAGAATATATATATCATCATCATCATCATTGTTTTGCGTCCGCTTTCCATGCTTAGACGATGTGACTGAGGACTGGCAAACCAGATGGCTGCACCAGGCCCCAATTTGATCTGGCAGAGTTTCTACAGCTGGATGCCCTTCATAACGCCAACCGCTCCGAGAGTGTCGTGGTTGCTTTTACGTGCCACCGGCACGAGGACCAGTCAGGCGGTACTGGCAACGGCCGCGCTCAAGTGGTGATTTTTTAAGTACCACCTGCACTGGAGCCAGTCCAGCGGCACCAGCAATGACCTCGCTCTAATGTTTTTCACGTGTCACCGGCACAAGTACCAGTAAGGCGACGCTGGTAACAATCACGTTTGAATGGTACTTTTTACGTGCCACCGGCACGGGAGCCGGTCGGCTGCTCTGGCAGCTATCACTCTCGGGTGCCAGTCATTGAATTTGCGAATTTGATTTGATTATATATATATTTGCGAATTTGATTTGATTATATATATATATATTCTGTTGTGTCTGGGGAGCCTCATTTTCTGTTTGTGCCTTATAAAGTAACACACTCACGGGTAAAATTTCCACTTATTTCTTATTTTTATTTTCCTAAAATTTTCGTTGCGTCTTGCAACCTTTTCAATAGTCTTGACTCTTGAAAAGGTTGCAACACGCAACGAAAATTTTAGGAAAATAAAAATAAGAAATAAGGGGAAATTTCACCGGTGAGTGTGTTACATTATAAGGCACAAAAAGAAAATGACTCTCCCCAGACACAACAGAATATGTTTCAACACACGAACTCGTATAAAGTATCTTGCAAACCAAATCCCAAAATTATATATATATATATATATATATATATATTAATATATATATTGTATGTATATATATATGTATGTATATATATATATATATATATATATATATATATATATATATATATATATATAATGGAAAAATACAAAAATGTATAAAAATGTTTGGGCCGTACAGTTTAGGTTGCCTGTTATTATCCGTACATTTACATCAGGAATTTCGCAGTGGCGTTGGTGTATGTAATAGTATTAAGAAAGTCGCTGGAATGTATATTAGACTTTGATTAAGTACAACACATGTGTCGACCCATCGATCTGGGTTTCTTCGAGTACATCAATAAAAAAAGTCTCACTAAAGATTTATTGTGTCGGATTGCTTGCCCCTATATGTCTATCAAATTTGATAATGAATAACAGCAACGTCATTTTATCTAAACTGGAGTGTATACTTACCACGTTCATATTTGAATTTTACTGCGTTTCAATAATTTTTCTTTGATTTTATTCATTCTCAAATTTGATGGACATACAGCGGCAAGCAATCCGACACAAGAAATCTCTAGTGAGACTTTTTATTTATGTACTCGAAAAGACCCAGAACGATGGGTCGAAACAAGTGTTGTACTTAATAAAAATTCTAATACATATTCCATCTTCTACTCGCATAATCACCGAACCTGGAACTCAACTATGGTCTATCCATAGCACTTATTCAGCATCACCTGATACCTTTGGGTCTCACTGACACCATAACCTCTCATAACCTATATATATATATATATATTATATATATATATATATATATATATATATATATATATATATATATATATATATATATATATATTAACAATTGAGGATAAAATCTTTAAAGATTTTATCCTCAATTGTTAATTTATATTTTTCACGGAATAGTTCAATACTGAATTTTTATTCCGACTAGGCAATTTGGTACCGAAATGCATTGCGAAAAAGCCCGCCATTTTCATAGATATGTAAAGATAAACATTCGTACATGCTACGACGAATTCTACGGTTGGCTTTCGAGTTTGTAATGTTATGTTTTTTCTAATATTTCTTGAGTTTGTTGCACTGACGAACATGAAATGCATATTCTGCATTAAATGCGAAATCACATGTGATATGTAACTGAATTCATTTTTTAAATGATGTGTTTTGAAGTTTTGCATTCGGTAAAATTTTGTTTATTTTTAGTAGTTTTGACCGCATTGGTCCCTCTTAGCGTGTGGTATCTACGAATAGTAGTACCTTCAATATAATATATATCTTATATATATATATATATATATAATATATATAAAGAATTGGAGTTAAACGCAGGTGTTATTATACTTCCGACATGTTTCGAACATACAGCAGTATTATTCCAGGGGGAATAAAATGATGTAAAACAATGCAATAATCTCGTCAGGGAAAAAAGAGGAACAAAACACATCAATGAGTCCTTTTAACCGAATATGATTACCGCCTTTATGATGAAGGGGAACGCTGGCAAGTTATTTTTTTTTAAATAACTTACCAGCATCCCCTTTCATCATATATGTGGGAATTACATTCGGTTAAAATGGCTTATTGATGTGTTTTATTTCTCTATTTTATCCCTGACGTGATGATTGCAATATTTTATATCATTTTATTCCCTCCGGAATAATACTAATGTTTTCTTCGAAACATGTCGGAAGTATAAAGATTTGAATAACACCTGCGTTTAACTCCATTTCTTAATTTATCTATGTGATCCAAAAATATTACTCTAAATCCTGGAAATTCTATCTTTATTATTAGGCTGTAACATCTTTGGCAATTATGTGAAATTTTGCTACCCTGGTAACCATATATTTCTTTTTCCGTGTTAATTGTACACATTATTCACATTATTTCGAACCTAGGACACCTGGTGAAGGCTGGAGGGTATATCAGCCGAAACGTTGTGCTAACAACAAACAAGATGAGGACAAATATCCGTCAAATGCAAATAATGTAAATAATGTACATAATTCCTCATCTCTTAAATATAGAACTGTATTAATTGTACAAATTGAAAAAACGAACACGCAATACAACGAGAAAAGTATTAAATATATATGCGCTAAATGAAGAAACGTTGATGATTGAAAACTCTGTAAATAACAGTAGCTATACGCTTATAAGCGTTCACCGGGTATTGCCTACAGAAAATAGTTTGATACAATATCAGACAATTCTCGACATGCCCTAGACTATTATATATCGCCAATACATGTTAAAAGCTTATAAGCTTAGAGTTATAATTATTGAAGATATGTATATATATATATATATATATATATATATATATATATATATATATATATATATATATATATATTAAATTAAATAGATAGATACCAATCCAATAATCTATTTATATTATAATATAACAACATACTATGAATATAATATAATTTAATATAATATAACATAAACAATTATTTAAAAGCCAAAAATGACAATTTGTTTCGACTTATATACATTTTTTGATACATAAACTACTCAATCACGTTACATAAGTCTCATCAGAGCCAATGGTTTGAAGATAGACGAACTTTCGTGTGAAAGGACGGCTGGACTGTAAAAAAAACACTTAATTCAAACGCCTATGAATTATGAGCGTGAGAGTTAGCCTTTCAACTAGATATCAATCACAATTAAAAACAACACTATTATAACGGACAAAATAATCAAGTAATTAGAATCTACAACTATCGAAATATATTTCTATATAACTCGAATAATATTAATCCAAACGCGTTTATGTCTACGACAATCTTTCGCTATTATAATAATATACAATAATAATATATATGTATATAATTAAGTATCAGTGCCTTACTTAATCTAGAAACTGTAATAAAACGTATAAAAAATATAAATGGTAATTATATTTTTAATATATAATAACTGTTCTATTTATTTTAAGTTATTGGTATAAAAAAGACTTTTCTATTTTATTTCATTTTTATTTTTATATTTTATCTAGTTTCAGCTCACGAGCTGTAGCTATGCTGGGGCACCGCCATTTGGTGTTGCTACATAATATTACTTCACGAATGCCTTTTAGGAATTGACATTTGGTGCATGAGAGAGTTTGACGCAGCTGCCCTTATCTGCACCTCCTGCCGCGAGGCTGGTTCATCTGGGACACTTGACAGTAAGAGGTCCAGCTTTATTTTGAAGATACCTACATCCACCCCATGCAAGTCTTTCAGGTCCTTCGGGAGGATATTGAAGAACTGTGGACCTTTGAAGCCCAGGTTTATTTAAAGTAACTAATAATAAAAACGTTCTTTATATATTGTTTATTGGAGGGAGAATTCCGTAATAAATATGAATAGAAACCTAACAAAAAATTTCTTTCCGTACTTAATTTATCATAGAGAGAATTTCGTAATAAATATGAAGATAAATTTAGAGCTGCAAATGCTATAACCTAAAATACCCCATAGATATAGAGTTAGGCTATAATAATGGATATCAAAATATTATTAGTTTTTTTTTAGAAGTAACCAGATTTGAAGTTACTTAAATAAAAATTATTACGGAAGGAAGAACTCAGTAAATAAAAATTATTATAAACAGAAACAAGAATTGAGTATTGGCCCTCCAAAAATATAATTAATATTATTTCTTAATTAAATGACTATATGGTATATATCCAAATTTTATTAATTCTTTCGTAAGTAACAAAATAATATTGTTGTAATAAGAATACAAGGTATACAAAATATAATACTACAATAATTATTATTGCGTTTAAATTTAGTAAGTCAAATAAACTATTTATTATTATCAGTAATATTATTATTGTTATAATTATCATCAATTAATTAATAAATTAAACGAATGTATTTATACATATAATTATCTAGTATAATGAAGACATCTTATTTGTAATATGTAATTAATATTAGAATACTAATATAACGATGCATTTTAGAGTAACTACAAGAATATGTACCAAAAAGATTCAAAATTCTGAAATTATTTATGCGATATTCAAATGACTTACCAGATTAGATGTTTTACAGACCCCTTTCAAGGAATTCTTTTCTTTAGTATGTTACTCTATATATATAAATCTATAAAATTAAGAGTAATGATCACTAAAGTGGACACCTAATATGCTGAACATAGACGTCAAATCGCCATTATCACGAAGAGTGTGTTCTCAAGAAAAATCTCAGCAAAATGCCAAAATGTAAAAATTTTTACATTTTTACATTTTGGCGTAATGCAATGAAATATTATTAAACAGAAACATGTCAATATAAAATATCATTTAGAAATATGAGTGTATGTGTGTGTTTGTGGGTGTATGAGCGTATGCTTGTGTGTGTATGTATGTGTACGTGCGTATATATATGCATATGCATGTAAATGTGTGTATGTGTAAATGTATGTATATATATATATATCTATGTGCGTATATATAAATAGCTGTACGTATATATAAATACATACATGCATATTACATGCATATATATATTTATATATATATGTATATATATTTATATATATGCATGTATATA
>NW_021826546.1:0-12231 GCF_006345805.1 Octopus sinensis | reverse complement strand
TGCACAACCCGAGAATTGGCAGAAAGCCTCAACCTATCAAAATCCGTCGTTCATGAGCACCTGGTAAAGCTTGGGTACACAAATCGCTACGACGCTTGGGTACCACATGAGTTGAGTGAGAAGAACCTTTTGGATCGCATTTCTATCTGTGATTCGCTTTATAAACGGAATGAAAACGCGCCTTTTTTAAAGCAAATTGTAACTGGTGATGAGAAATGGATTATCTACCGAAATGTTCAGAGAAAGCGATCCTGGAGTAAGCGACACGAGACACCCATAGCTACCCCAAAAGCGGGTCTTCACCCCCAAAAAAAGTCTTGCTTTGTGTCTGGTGGGATTGGAAAGGAATTCTGTACTATGAGCTTCTCCCAAGTAAGCAGACAATTAATTCTGAGAAATACTGCACACAACTGGACGAGTTAAAAGCAGCAATTCAAGAGAAACGTCCAGAATTAGCCAACAGGAGGGTGTTGTTTTCCAACATGATAATGCAAGACCGCACGTTTCTTTGGGAACCAGACAAAAATTGCTGCAGCTCGGCCGGGATGTGTTACCCCATCCTCCATATTCACCAGATATTCGGATTTCCACTTATTCAGGTCTCTGCAGAATAGTCTTAATGGTAAAAATTTCAATTCCTTGGATGACGTAAAAACATACCTTGATGAATTCTTTGCCATGAAATCACCTCAATTCTGGGAAGAGGGTATTTTCAAGTTAAAGGAAAGATGGAGACGCATTGTGCAACAAAATGGTTCATATTTGGTTGATTAAAAATGTAATGACAAGTATTTATTGACCTTTTTCTTACCTTTAAAAATCGGCACAACCTTTCTGAACAACCCAACATTAATAATAATAATAATCCAAACAGACCAGATGCTAGAATATAATAGATCGGACCTAGTGGTGGTCAATCAGATGCACTAAATGTGCTATATAGTTGATATTGTGTGCCCCTTTGACCCACGAATAATCAAGAAGAAAAGCGAAAAAATAAGTACGAAATAACCCGGCTATGAAAAATGGTGAAGATAGTGCCAATTATTGTTGGGTCCTTGGGAACAGTATCAGAAGGCATCAAAGGGAATATATATGAAATCTGGATGGAGTACCCAGTAGAATTGTTACAAAGATAAAGAGAAAGCAATAATAATAATGATGATGATGATTTCAATTTTTGACACAAGGCCAGCATTTTCGAGGGAGAGGGTAAGTCGATTACATCGACCCCAGTACTGAACTGGTACTTGTTTTATCGAAGCGAAAACATAATAATAATAATAATAATACAATAATAATATAATAATAATAATAATAATAATAATAATACAGATAGAGAAATTAAGGCCAACAGACCAGATATAGTTGTCAGGATCATGAAGAAAAAAAATGCTTTCTAATTGATGTATCAATACCGGCAGATGACAACGTGTCTCTAAAAGAAATGGAGAACTCACAAAATAAAAGACCTGGAAATAGAGATAACTAGAATGTGGAACCTGAAAACAGAAACAATTCCTATCATAGTAGTGCATTAGGCATGATAAAAAAATATTCAGACAAATACATAACAAAACCCAGGACTTACAAACACATATAACATACAGAAAATTGCACTACTAGGCACTGCACACATCCTACGTAGAACACTTTCCATACAATAACCATCAGAGCATCACAACAAATCACAGCACATACCCAAGGCACACAGAGCTGCGCTCGGTAGTGAAGTGAAAGCACGCTATAAAAATAATAATAATAATAATAATAATAATAATAATAATAATAATAATAATAATAATAATAATAATAATAATAATAATAATAATAATAATAATAAGCGCGTCTGGCAAACGTCGACCACACTTGTTCACCATCAAGGAAATGCTAGAGATGTCTTCGCCTCAGCGCATTATCATCCACGGCGTGTTAAGTCCTCCAGGCTCAGATGTTGACATCAAATGGACCGTCTGACCAGCAGAACACGTCCCTTCCACAGAAAGCAGAAGTGCAAGCATTCCATTCTTGCCAAACGTGAAGAGGAGCAAAGCACGACGATCAGGCGGTAATCGATGACTTCATGAACAATATGCCACGTGCCTATGTTGATTACGAAGAACTTGTATTTGGATTCAATATAAAAAATATTTTCGATTCAGTTCTACGTGTCTGATTCTCCAAAATCTTAGAGGTTTACAAATTTGATGATATCATGATGAAATAATAACTAGAAAACAGTTCTTGCAGTCTTCATCCTTGTAACCGCTAGCTTCACAGATATATCTCCAGGATCTTTCGCCGGTTACTCAGCTTGAAGAATTTGCCTTGATATTCTTTCCTGTGATCTTTTAATCATGTATCCGTGGTACCGGAGCTGTGACCTCTCAATACGGAGAAGTAGCATCCTGACCGGGAGAGACTCCCTGATCTCCGAGCTATACACCCCATCGAGTATCGATACTCCAGAGATCCTACGAAAGAATCTCTTTTCGGTCGCTTCTATTAGCAGTTGTATTCTTTAGGTCATTATCTAGCATTCAGAATCTTTGAGGAAGACAGAGACAAAGACCGAATTTAAAGTAGCGAGTCTGGCTTTTCTACCAACCTCTTATCTTCCGAGGATCGAATGATGGAGCTGGCACTTTTACTGTGTCTGCACCAGCATTTCCAGCATCCAATTCAGTCACTTGGTTCTCATCACTCGTGGATATGCCACCGAAATACTTAAACTTCAAATGTGTCAGCAGTGTTGCATTAACATGCAAAGTGCACAGGGAAGACTTTCTTGAGAAGACCAACGTCTCAGCATTCGCAACACTTATTCTCCTCCCTGCCTTGTTGCACTTAGCAGCGACCCCATTCAGTGCATGCGGCAGACCACCTTCTGATGAGCTCAGGGCCCAAAACAAAAACAAATAAATACATAAACTAAGTATATTCGTAAGTCGAGCGATAATTTTCAGTTCCATGGATTGAAAATATTACAGAATCAGAACCATGTAGCATTTTATATGTCCTTGAGTGCAGATGCAAGTAAAGTTGTGTACGGGAATTGGTGTCATTGAGGATGAGAAGTAAATATTTTGATAGAAAAAAGTAATTATAAATATTCATTTAAGAGCCACAATAAATAATCAGTTGCGTCATTAACATGTTTGCAATACCAGCGAAAACATATGGTTTAGCAGTACTGGACTGGAACATAAAAAAAAAGCCTAAACATTACCCACCCTAACACTGAGAATCTTTTCAAATGTCATGTGACAAATTAATAATAATATAAATAAATAATAATAATAATAATAATAAATAATAATAATAATAATAATAATAATAATAATAATAATAATAATAATAATAATAATAATAATAATAATGATAATGATAATGATAATAATAATTTTATTTGTCTGCAGCCAGAATTCATTTCTTCGTATCAAAGTGTTTTGCAAACGGTTTAACAGACAAGGAGTGAGCAATAACGTTGAAGGATATGTAAAGATGATAAAAAATTGATACAAATGTGTATATGAATAAGTGTATATATACATGTACATATATATGTGTGTGTGTTTGTATGTGTGTATGTGTGTATATGTTTGTATAAGTATGTGTATTTGTATGTATATATATCACCGTGATCACCGTGACCGACCAGGCTATCAGATGTTGTTACACATTGCTGGTCACAATGCGCTTCGCATTGTTTTAGCCTTCAAATGACGCCACCCCGCTGGCTAAGCGAGCAGGTCAATGTATATATATACATATATATAGATATATATGTGTGAGTGTGTGTGTGTGTGTGTGTGTGTAATTTACACAAAAAGAGAAGACGAAGATAGGTGTATAAACAACAAACAGGTGTATTAGTTTAACGCTCTGGAAGGTGAGAAAGTCTTTTACGTTTCAAGTCTACAGAAAGGAACACGATGAAATAAACAGAGAATAAAAAAAACAACTTTTGGAGCTTGCGGTCAATCACGGTGGGTAGGTGGATATATATATATAGATATATATATATAACGCTGATATTTATAGAGGGAAATTAAACACTTTCGGTATGCAAATTAGGGATTCCTTCATAGAAAAACTGCTACATTTGTTCAGTATATAAACAGATTGGCAGATTGTTTTTACGGATATTGTCAAAATGATGTGGGCGCCTCTGATGAGAACCCAATAAGGATCGAAAATCGATTAAGGCTGTTCATCGTTTTTTTTTTTTTTTTTCAGTCTCTGAAGAAATGGCTAAAATTCGCCCTGCTTATAATTACACCATATGTCACAATATCAATTCTAGAAGTTCACATATGTTTCTTGCGAAGATCACAGGATACTGTATTTCATTACCTTCTGCTTTTTGCTAGTTGGCAGTGATGGCCCTTTAATAAAAATGGTTGTAAGCAGGTGGTGGTTGATGGGACAGTAGCTGTAGTACTGTTGGTGATGGTGGTTGTTGATTTCTTTGGTTGATGGGAGTGGTAGCAAAAGGGTCTGTTGGAATAAGAAATAGCAATTTGAGGTCGACATTACAGCTACCTCTTCATAAGGAGAAACAATCAACGAAATCTCCCTGAAACATTCCAGTGGAACTTATATTTCAAAAGCTCACTGAATAATCCAATTAAAAACCTCCGCCATACTGAAAAAAAATACCAACAAATTTTCCCCGAAATACACCAATGGATCATGAAATACTGAAACACACCGAGCAGTCCTATACTACAAATGCTCACTGTAAATTACACATCAATCAGCTTGACTACTTTAACCATATCTTCGACCTTGTCCACAGAAAGAGAGAGACCCAGTGGCATCATACGTTCGTGTGAAGCTAAAAATGATCGAAATCATTAATTCATCAAACAAATAATTAACAACAAAACAAATTTGCATACTCTCTGAAGGGCTCAAATTCATGCCAACCCCCCTCAACGATACAATTACAACGAAATAAAAAAAAAAACATTCTGAAATCTATAGAAAATTAAGACGCACAAAAACAAACGTGACGAGTCGATAGCAAGGAATAACAGGAACTATGCCTCAACAAGATGTAAGAACAAAGCCCTTGACAATTTCTATAAATTCATTTTGAATTACTCATAACAACGTGCACACAAACTAAAACACAAATCAAACTTCAGCAAGAGTGAATGGCACGCGCTAAAGAATTTAAAAGACGAGGAAAAAATACCAATTAAGGAGGCCGATAAACATATATGTATATATATATATATCAGTTTCATTGGTTGTAATGTAAGCTCCAATATATACACAATACATATTACATCGGAGCAAAAAAAATAACAGTCAGTGAACAACTGGTACACTCATGGCTATGTGGGTAAGCAGGTTGCGTTACAACACTGTGGTCTTGGGTTCAGTCCCACTGCATGGTACTGCGGACAAACGTCTTCTACTATAACTCCGCGCTGGCTAAAAACTTTCTGTGTGGACTTAGTAAGCAGAAACCGAAAGGAGCCCGTCCTGTATATAAATATGCAGGTGTGTGTGTGGGTGGGGGGGGGGGGTGTGCGCGCAGAAGGCCTGCTTTGTGTTTCTCACCCACCGTCGCTTGACGACCAGTGCAGGTGTGTTTGCATTCCCGTAATCAAGCGGTTCGGCAAAAGAGGACGATTGAATAGACGACAGACTTAAGAAAATAAGTGCGTGGGTCATCTTGTTTATACTAACTGCCCCAACACCCCGCCTCAGGGAGGCTCCAGTATGGCCACAGCCCAATGACCGAAGAAAGTTAGAGATTTGAAAGATAAATTAGTATCATTGATATTTCATTAAATTCAGTTCATACGTTTGTTCTAAAAATGCAACTATAGAAGAATAAAATAATAATGCTGTAACCCTTAACCCTGTGTGGAGGCCTTGCCTCATTTCGTTAGGAAAACGAAAATATAAAGAATCTATTTTAAAACCCAACGATTATTATCTGAGATGCAGAGAGGAGGGATATCATGTAGGCAAGTGCAATTGTACTCAAGTGGTATCGAGTTACATCGCTTCTTCGATCGCATATCACCCACATGAGAGAAGAGATGATAAAGAAAACTCAAAAAAGACTGGTAACAATTTGGGACAATAATACAAAGGATGCCAACGGGTTGTTTTACACACCCACATACTGGCTCTCCATCGTTTACGACGACGAGTGTTCTAGTTGGTCCTATCAACGGAACGGCCTGCTCGTGAATTTAATGTGCAAGTGGCTGAGCACTTCACATACAAGCGTATGGCCTTGACGTAGTTCTCAAGGAGATTCCGTGTGACACACGTAAATAGAGAAAACACAAGTTCTTCTAGGTTGGACATGTCGCAATGTTAACAGACAGTACATAGAGACGTGTAGTTACTGAATGGTAATCCAGAGATCGGGAAAAAGCTGTTTTGGAATGTCTCCACAACAATGGGAAGACAACTCAGATAAATGATTTGGGTCAAAATGGAGGTATCAAGAATGACGCAACCAAGAAAGCTTTGGAATTGCATTGTGGCCAGCAATTGTAACAACATCCGATAGAGTAATGTGCATATATATATCTTATATACCCGATAGAGTAATATATATATATATATATATATATATATATATATATATATATCTATTATATATATATATATATATTATATATATATATATATATTATATATTTATATATATATATATATAATATATATAATATATTATATTATGTATATATAGAGATAGATAGATGTATATCTGTATAAGTAAAAGGCAGTGTGTGTGTGGTACGTGAATGCAATTTATGCACGTCCACAATTAGCACGCATGTCGCTCCAATTTTAGGACGACATTCGTCATGATCCTAGCTGTATTTTCGTCAACTTATTTTTCCCAGATGCACCAGCGAATAGCAGTAAAAATAAAATTCAACAAAAACTTTTAACAATTTTCAAGTCGGAGAAATCACCATTGTTTGCAAACAGGAGTTAAGTCCCCTTCTAGCGACGAGTAGGTTTTTGTTAAGACTTTTGTTGTTTTTTTTTCCATCGAGGGAAAAAGTGTTTTGTTGATATATGGGCAACACACACAGACAGGCGTGCGCGCGCTCACACACACACACGAACATGTATGCGTACAAAAATCATGTATGCAATATGTGTACGTACGTACGTGTGCCTATGTGTGTGTGTGTGTTGCCCATATATATAAACCAATTTCAACGGATTTCGCCCAAATTTGAGTCGATGTTACTGAGTTTGGTTTGAAATAAAGAACTTATATAATATACTGCTAGTATATATATATAATATATTATATTCATATATATTTATATAATAATATATATATAATATATATATTATATATCATATATTAGACATATATACATATTCTTTTATTCTTTTATTTTTTATATTTTCAGTCATTTTACTGTTGACTGACGCGGCCATGCTGGAGCACCGCCTTTAGTCGAGCAAATCGACCCCACAGGACTTATTCTTTGTAAGCCTTTTTTTATTCTATCGTCTCTCTTGCCGAACCGCTAAGTTACGGGGACGTAAACACACCAGCGATGGGCGGGACAAACACAGACACACAAGCCTATACACACACACACACACACACACCACACACCACAACATATATTATATATATTATATATATATATGTATATACGACAGGCTTTTTTTAGTTTCCGTCTACCAAATCTACTCACAAGGCTTTGGTCGGCCCGAAGCTATAGTGAAGACACTTACCCAAGGTGCCATGCAGTGGGACTGAACCTGGAACCATGTGGTTTGTAAGCAAGCTAATTACACACAGCCACTCCTGATTATAAATATATATATATATATAATATATATATATATATATATATATATATATATATTATATATATATATATATATATATTGTTGTATTAAGAATGGTCACTTTGCTAGTTTAGCCAATAAAAACACACGCACTAATATATATGGGGTTACTTTGCTTCAGTGTTATTATTTTTTACATTAATCTTAATCTTATTTCGGCCAGAGTTCTTTCGTCACACTCATGTGACCGCATCAGCGGTCTTTGTATTCTTCTTACTATTTGTGTCTCTCCTTACAACCGTCAGCATTTTGTATTTCTATTGTATGTCTTCATTTGCGCATGCTTATATCTCTATGTGCGTTTATGTTTATTTAGTGTGTGCATGGGGGGGATGCCTGTAATATTTGTATCTTCTGTTTATATATGTTCAGTAATTTGTAATTTTATATGTTCATGTAATTTGTATTTTGTATTTGTTTTTTGTGTTTGTTTATTCTTATTTTGTTCGTAGGTTACATCCACCCATTATTATCATTACATATGCTTGTATGTATGTATTATGTATGTATGTATGTATAACAACAATACTAGTAATAATAATAATAAATTGAATCGAAAAAATATATATATATATATACATATATATATATATGCATATACATATACATATACATATATGTGTATGTATATGTGTATGTATATGTATATATATATATATATATATGTGTGTGTGTGTTGTATATATATATATATATATATATACGTATATATATTTTTTTTTTCGATTTATTATTTATTATTACTAGTATTGTTGTTATACATACATACATACATACATACAACATATGTAATGATAATAATGGGTGGATGTAAACACATGAACAAAATAAGAATAAACAAAAACAGCAAAAACAAAAAACAAAATACAAAATACAAAATACAAATTACATGAACATATAAAATTACAAATTACATGAACATATATAAACAGAAGATACAAATATTACAGGCATCCCCCCCACACACACACTAAATAAACATAAACGCACATAGAGATATAAGCATGCGCAAATGAAGACATACAATAGAAATACAAAATGGCTGACGGTTAGTAAGGTGAGACACAAATAAGTAAGAAGAATACAAAGACCGCTGATGCGGTCACAGGAGTGTGACGAAAGAACTCTGGCCGAAATAAGATTAAGATTAATGTAAAAAATAAATAACACTAAAGCAAAGTAATACCAAATATATAGTGCGTGTGTTTTTATTGGCTAAACTGGCAAAATGACCATTCCTAAATACAACAATATCTGTTTCAACACACGACTTCACATAAAAAATCTTGCACAACAAATATTTAAACGTATATATATATATATATATATGAAAGAAAGTTTGAAAATGCAAATGTCTTTTAGAGATCTTTATAGACTTGACCGGTTTCACTTTTTTAGATAAAGATTATCAAAAGTAAAATGTAAACCTTTGTATAAGCTTTGTTGTGTTACAAATTGTTATCACAAAAGTATTAAAATACAATTATACAATCTTTGATAATGATAAGAAAATGTTAAAAACAGTTTACATGAACGTATTCAAGGAAGGGAACACAATAAGTATTTTGAGTTCAATAAAAATAATGTTTGTTTGGTAGTATATATATATATATATATACGTATATGGTCTAAGAGGTCAGAATGGTGTGAGTATGTGTGTGTGTGTGTGTGTGCACGTCTCTATGTGTGTGTGTATATATGTGCTTGTGTTTGAATGCATGAGCCGTTTTTCATTGATCCCAGAGTTTAGTCTGGTGTGTGTATATGGGTCTGTGTATGAACCCCTGATAAATACAACACACACACTTATACACCCACACATACCCCCACACACACACTCACAAACACACACACTCACGTACACACACATAATATCCCCACCAACACAAAACACACAAACATACACACGCACACAGGTTTATGTACATACATAGACACCCACATATATTCATGTATACACACATATATGCGCTCATAAATATACATATACTATTCACGAATATATAAGACACACGCATGCAGGTATCATATATATATATATCAGTCGCCATGATAGATCGTTAGCCACTACACACATTTTTCTCTCCTTGTTTATGTCCTTGCTTTTTCTGTGTCCCTTTCTGTAGAAGAGCGTAGGCTCGAAATCGTAAAGACTTTTTTCTGTTCCTGAGCGTTATACTAATACATCTGATTGCTTTGTACACCACCTGTCTTCGTCTTTTCTTTTTTCGTAAACTCTCCCTATATATATATGTATATTTGTGTGTGTGTGTGTGTGTGTGTGTGTGCGTGTAACTTTAACATCGACGGCCACATCGTATGTCAATCCAATTACATGATATTAAATATATGATGAATTAAACAAATACAGTAAAGCGTATAAAAGAATGGCCCAACCTCTTCGTCCGATTTCTTCATGGAAATCAAAATGCGGACAAATACACAACAATAAATCATTACCCAGAAAAATAGTTAATGGAAGGAAACAGAGGATTAAGGAGTTACTAGATGTAATTCCGGGAAAATTCTAGTTAATAAATTGAGACGGAGTTACATCCATAAATTTTATGCCCAACCGCGATAAAAAAAAGGGGGGGGATGTGATTACAAGTCATCATATTTTATATGGAGGCACATGGCCTAGTGGTTAGAGCAGCGGACTCGCGGTGGAGGTATCGCGGGTTCGAATCTGAGACCGGGTGATGTGTGTGTTTATGAGCGGAACACCTAAGCCCCGCGCGGCTCTGGCAGAAGGTAATGGCGAACTTCTGCTGACTCTTTCGCCACAATTTTCTCTCACTCTTTCCTCCTGCATCTTGCAGCTCACCTGCAACGGACTGGCGTCACATCCAGGTGGGGAACCTATACGCCAAGGAAACCGGGAGACCGGCCCTGATGAGCCACACATGGCTCGAGAAGGAACAAACAATATTTTATATGTATCTTGTAATATTTGAAGGTTTTTAGCAATTTGTGATTGCAGGTGATTAACACTTCGTTCTTTCTATTTAACAAATGTTTGTCTACCACCAGAATTTCCAGAGTCCTTCGAATACACATACGACAACTGTGCCTACGTCCCTGCCAAGGTTGCACCGAATTAAGACATTTCCATTCAAGTTTGAAACCAAGGCCTTTAGAATTAAATTCCAGGCGTGCTCCGCTTACGAAATAAATGCACAAGGCTTGGTCTCGGAAAGGAATCTCTGTGCACATTAAATCGTATTTTTTAAAAAATGTCTGTAGTGAAAGCTTTGTAACATCTCCTTCTATTAAGAGCCTTTTCCGTACATACCGTAAATCCTTGAGTATAGTCCACCCTTGAGTATAATACGCAGGGGATTTTTAGGGGGCTGTACCTCTGAAAAACCTAAACCCTGTGTATAATACGCACCCCTTCTCTAACTTGAGTCAAGGAGGTCTATATAATGTCTTTGGTTTGTAAAAATGTGTACAGTAACGTCCTTTATTATTATTGTATATATAACATAATGCAAATGTGTAGCATTTTTTTGTGCATTTTGTTTGCAGAAAATACAGAAATAACAGTAATAACAGTAATAACGTTTAATAAATGTTGCTTACTGCAGGTAATGGGTGATTGACATCACAAAATTCGTCTGAATAAACATTGCCGGACGGCAAATAGAGACTCGGAGATTGCTTAGAAAATATTTTTCATTTTTACCTCGTATATAGTACGTACTAGGGATTTTGACCTTTAAATTTTGGGGAAAAATTGCGGATTATACTCGAGGATTTACGGTATGCAGTATTTTTCCAGAGAGGGCACCCAGTCGGAGAAGAAAAACTAGTATTTGAAGAATTACACCTATATACTTTTCCTCCCAATTGACTACAACGAGCATGAAGCGTGTTAGATACAAGAACAATGATATTAATTCTTTTAGACATTATTCAAATTTTTGGAAGAAATCGATTCTGTGAATTCATTAGTGTTAATAGTATCTTCAGGATTTCGTTGCTTAAATCTCATTGATTAAATCTCCGAAAACACTGGTTTTGTCTCCCTATATATATATGTTATATGCTTATATGCATGTGTGCATTTATAGGGGCATGTAATAATACATATATATATATATTATAGATATAATATATATATATTATATAATATATATATATATATAGATATAGGTGAGAAAGTGATGTGTGAAAGCACGTGGTTGGATATATAGAAAATAGTATAAAAAGTGAAAAAACTACAGAAGGACCTTAAATAACAAAATCGAGGACTCAAATCTACTTCCCGGGAAAGGAAAAACAGTATGAAGACACAACTCGCTACATTGACCAGGTTAGTAATGATTTACAACTTTTATGCACAACCTAAATTCAATTTTCATTAAC
>NW_021826545.1:0-7500 GCF_006345805.1 Octopus sinensis | reverse complement strand
GTTTGGTGAACTCACGATCAAAAAGCGAATTAAATAGTTACTTGGTGTTTATAAGAATGAGGAGGTTAAAACTAAACTTAATTCATCCGTAATTCATTGTAAATTATGTTAATAGTTACTCAAATTCGAAAGTACATTTATATGGCGGAGGGGGGGAGGAGGACTCTGACAACCGGTTGACAACCGGTGTTAGTGCGTTTACGTAACCGGAATAAGTACGAAGCTTTTAAAAAAAGTACTGGATTTGATTCATTCAAGTAAAAATTCTCCAAGAATGTGCTCCAGCATGGCCGCAGTCCGACAACTGAAACAAAATAGAGGATATAACAAAATAGAGAAAGCCTTACATTTCCATACAAATTGCGTGACTAACTTTAATCTTTCCTTACGAAATGTACCAGTAATTACATACGTCACCTACTGCTCTTGACGTAAAGTATTCGTTGGGCGATGTGGTAGAAATAGTAAGTAAGTGCCAATCAATTGGAGTCTGCAATGAAGTTAACAGTGCAGAGTGCCGTGGTTAATTGACAGACACACGAAACCCGGGGCCCAGGGGACGGATTGGGAGAATAATGACGGCTCTTGATCTATGAGGGCGTACTACGAGCTCAACAACAACAACAACAACGGCAATAACAACAACAATAATAATTTTTCATCTTTTGCTTCTTACTTATTTCAGCCATTATCCTGCGGTCATGCTGGGGCAGCGCCTCGAAGAGCTTTTAGTCGATTGAACGGACTCCAGGACTTGCTTTTTTTTTAAAGCCACGTAATCTTTCTGTCGCATACTTTTTGCTGAACCGCTAAGTTACGGGGGCGTAAACACACCAACAGCGGTTTTGCAAATAGTGGTGGAGCAACAGAAATAAAGACACATACACACAGTCTGTCGTATATAAATACACACACACACATTAAATATAAATATACATACATATATAATATATATATATTATATCTATATATATATAATATTATATATATATATATATATATATATACATATATATATAATATATATATATAGATAGATAGATAGATAGATAGATAGATTATAGATCGAGAGAGAGAGAGAGAGAGAGAGAGAGAGATTTCAGTTTCCGTTTCCCAAATCGACTCACGAGGCTTTGGTCGGCTTGAGGCTATAGTAGATGACACTTGCCCTAAGGGACCACACAATGGGGCTAAACCTGGAACCGTGTGGTTGGGAAGCAAGCTTCTTACCACAAAGCCACGCCTGCGCCTATCCAATATATATATATTTCATATACATTCGCTTGATGACAGTCCAAGGTGACCCTTGCTAGTCCCAAATCCGCAAAACGATTTTGTAATCTATGAATCTAACTCGCTCTCTGTAAATTGAAGATATTATCACAGAGACGCCGCCTTTTTTACCTGGTTTGATCTTTATTATTTTTTTCTTTACTTTTGTTACTTTCATATTTTCATTGCGTAAATATTATATTAGTTTTCATTATTTTTTGTACAGAAAATATTGTTACTGTAAGTAACTCTTGTTTTTTCTTACGTAAAAGACTGCTATTTCGTTAGTTGTTATTCTAATTACAACGGCTGTTGTTGTTCTTGCTTAATATTATTCTTGTTGATGTTGTTGCTTTTACTTTGGTTGTTGCTGTTGACGATGATGATGATGATGATGGTGGTGCCGTTTGCTTCACTCTCTTTGCCACGCACTGATTGGGTGTTGGGTGATGTGATACGTTCTAACTCCGACCCCGTTACAATAGCTTCAACGCACAAACACACTCAGCAAATATGCATCTTTCTTTTGAACTGCTCTTGTTTATATCTTCGCATCGTATTGGATGCACCAACAAATGTATTTATGGCTTGATCTCCTTCACTATCACACCGACAACCAATTATCTAACATGATGGCTTGGACTTTCAAGAATGTCTTTCGAGCGAAATACTTCACTGTTTCATGCATGCGTAATTATAACATGGTTTGTCTTTAGGAATGTTTATTTTTTTACATAGAGATTTCTAAGCCACAGACGCAATTGTGCGTTAAGAAGATGGCTTCGCAACCACATGGTTCCGGGTTCAGTCCCACTGAGTGGAATCTTGGGAAAGTGTCTTCTGCAATTGCTTCGGGTACCTTTTGAGTGGAATTGGTTGACCGAAACTCAACGAAACCAGTCATGTGGTGTGTATGTGTGTGTGTGTCTCTGTGTGTGTGTCTGTGTGTGTCTGTGTGTGTCTCTGTGTGGTTCTGTGTGTGTGTGTGTGTGTGTGTGTGTGTGTGTGTGTGTGTGTGTGTGTGTCTGTGTCTGTGTTTGTGCGTGTTCGTGTGTGTGCCTCCGCATTTATTATTTGCCTACCACAAAATAGTTTGACTCGTGTCTGAAAGAACCCAGCAACTATATACACAAATGCTTGCAGAAACAGGACCATGTTCACACGCCTCCACTGCATATAGATAGATAGATGCATACACATATACATACATACATTCATATATACATATAGCTATGTACACAGACGCACACATACACACACACGCACGCCAACACACACACGCACGCCAACACACACACGCGCATACACATATAGCTATATACATATATACCTCGGACTCTCTAAGTATGCACATATATATATGAGCATGAGTACAACCCCACACTCAGAGACACATACAATGTATATATATATATATATATATATATATATATATATATAATATATATATATATATATATATATATATATATACATGCACACAGATGCTCTATATGCGCTGCGAGGAGTAACAGACAGTGTATGCATGTCTGTTGCTTCTATGCAAGCGAAATATAAATATATATATATATATATATATACATACTGAGTGCGAAGTGTACAACAATAGAATTCAATAGTAAATAACTATACACACACATACACACGTAGATGCTGTACACACATATACACTCACACATATAGATATGCACACGCACACACACACACACACACACACACACACACGTATATAAACTCGCATGCAATCGCAGAATTAGACACGTGTAAACATAGCAAGTAGATTTAGAACCCATCCGTACACATACCCGCAGGCATACGCACCCTCGTATACGTGCACATGCAGACGCACAACGCACACACTCATTTATACACATGCATATCCACCCAGATGCATACAAACATACTTACACTCGGGTATATAGTCAGACATGCTCGCTCTGATATTCGCTCATATACATACTCATACTACCACGTATACCACAAACACATATGCATACACACATGCATACACTCACATATATACACATAGGTACACACACTCACATTCATACGTTCTCATAAACACACACAAATACATACACACTCATACCTACGCTCATATACATATGTACATTATGCACACATACCCACACTTAACTACCGACCCAACGACATACACACTTTCACACATACATATAAGTACATACACACATGCGCACACTCACATACATACACATAAAAGCCCAGTCACATACACACATGAACACACATACACACATGAACACACATACACTCATACACTCTCTCTGTCTGTCACACGCGCACACACACATTCCCTCTCCTTCCTCTCTCTCTCTCTCTCACATACACACACACTCTCTGTCTCTCTCTTTCTCTCTCTCTCTCTCACACACACACACACTCTCTCTCTCTCACACACACACACACTCTCTCTCTCACACACACACTCTCTCCTCTCGTTCACACACACACACTCTCACACACACACATACTCTCTCTCTCACACACACACACACGCACACAAATGGTTAATAAAGAGAAAACGAAGAATGAAAAATTGCGTTTAATAGAATTAGTTTTTGTTTCAACTTTGTTTTATTTTTGTTGTTGAATATTTTTTTTTCTTTTTGTCTCAGAAAGTATTCCAAAATTTTGCAAACAATTAGTACCACACAACGTGTAATTCCAAAACACTTGTAGAAAATGGCAAATTAGTTAATGTAGTAAGAATCGGTATGTTTTAGAATGTAAAAGAAGCGAAATACCATTCTCGGATGTAATCAAGTTTGTCTCATGTTTTGGCCTTTTCCCTATCAACTACCAGCATCATGTGTTGACAGATTGTAAACTTATTGGTTTTACAACCTGATAAATCGCATTATATCTCTTTATGAAGAAACGGGGGAAGCGGGCGGCATGCCAAAAGGCGGAATGCCACTAGGCGGCATGCCACTAGGCGCCACTTTACAACACTACAAATTACCGTAGGCATAACAAGGTAATTTACGTCAAATGCAGAACCTTGGATCATTATGTATTAGATATGGTCGCATGACGAATATTTCAATTTGGTCTCAACGGAAATTGCTGCCGGCGAATTGTTGTGCATTAAGAGGAAAGTCTATGCAGGAAAGGTGGGGTGTGTGATTACATAAGTAATGTTGAAGATTGAATATCTGGGTAGATGTGTAGTAGTCTGGTTGTGAAGCCTATTTGGTAATTATGTGGTTGTGAGTTCGTTGCAACCTTATTCCATCTTGGACAAGTATCTTCTTCTCAGGATATGTGCTATTCCGTAAGCTGTTGCTCTTTGTCATATATATATATTTATATATGTGTGTGTGTGTGAGTGTGTGTGTGTGTGTGTGTGTGTGTGTGTGTGTGTGTGTGTGTGTGTGTGTGTGTGTGTGTGTGTGTGTGTGTTATACAATAACGTATAAATGTATATTCACATTGAATAAAGTCAAAGTTTATTTTGAAACATTTACTTCTGAAACTTTAATAGAATCTACAGACACTTAACTTTTTTAATTGCTGAATTACCTGTCTTCAAACTGATGACCATTCTGTTCCAAACCGTAAATGGTAATGCGAAGCAATGGAATCAGAGAAGTTACGAAACACTTCAGTTGGTATTTCTGCGAATTCTCTTTCAATGGCTGCTCTCAATTCCTCGGCTGTTGTGAAGTAAATTCCATTTTTGAAGAATACCCATAGCAAATACTTAATTGGGTAAAGTACAGTGACAGCGAAGGGTACCCCACTGAATGACTTCATCCAATCCACCCGTTTGGCAAAATCTCATCAAAGTAGGCCCTTACATTACTATGGTTGTGTGGATGTGGACAGTCTTGCTGGAATCAAAACTCCACATTTTTAAAGTCCTCTTAAATGTTTGGCATGGAATACTTTCGCAGCAAAAGCAAATAAATAGGACAAGCCCATGTTACGAATCCTTGCACTCCGTAATAAGCTGATCCTTAGGTTCCCAGAATGTACAATTGTAGCGGTTAATCGAGATAATTAATTCAAATGTAGCCTCATCTCTCCAAAAAAACCTTTGTCGGAAAATATTCATCTTCTGCACATCTTGCCCAAGTCCTAACTCGCAAAATTCCACACTTCGGTTCGGATGATCTTTGAAGGCGTGGACTATTCTTCGAATGTAGATTTTCCAATGACAGAACTTGAAAATGCAATGGACGCCTGATTTTGAAATTTTCCTAATCCGTATTTCGACATATACATATATTCTTTTATTCTTTTATTTCTTTTAGTCATGTGACTGTGGCCATGCTAGAGCACCACCTTTAGTCGAGCAAATCGACCCAAAGGGATTTATTTTTTGTAAGCCTAGAACTTATTCCATCGGTCCCTTCTGCCGAACCGCTAAGTTACGGGGACGTAAACATACCAACATCGGTTGTCAAGCGATGTTGGTGGGGAAAAACTCAGACACAAACACACACACACACACACACACACACATATATATATATATATATATATATATATATATATATATTCGACGGGCTTCTTTCAGTTTCCGTCTACCAAGTGCAACTACCAGGTTTTGGTCGGCTCGAGGTTATATTAAAAGTTACTTGCCCAAGATGCCACGCAATGGGACTGAACCCGGAACTATGCGGTTGGTAAGCAAGCTACTTACCTACACAGCAATATCATTTATTATTTAATTGAACGTGATGCGTCCATTTACAAATATATATATACTTACATATACATGTATACGCATATACATATGTAAGTATTTATATGTATGTATGCACACAAACACACACACAAATACAAAATATACATACATATGAGCGTATGCGTGTGTGTGTGTGTATACCTATACATTTATACGCATAAATACGCATATATATATTATCTATTCAATGCTGGTGGTTGTTGTATTTGTTGCTGACACTAATGAGCTTAATTATGAGAAATATATAATGTGGCAACCACTTTGTAATCCTGGCCATTATTGTTATTTGCTGAAATGATCCGATGTTTAGGGACATAAAATACCATATACGTTTTCTATACTACTCTATCAATGTTATATTTATATCTACCTGTCTATATATCTACCTATCTATCTATTTATCTATCTATCTATCTATCTATCTATCTATCTATCTATCTATCTATCTATCTATCTATCTATCTATCTATCTATCTATCTATCTATCTATCTGTCTATCTATCTATCTATCACTATCTATCTATCTATCTATCTATGATTATATATATATATATATATATATATATATATATATTATATATAATATATATATATATATATGCTGCAAAGTAAGGTAGGGGTTAAGGGTGTAACCCACTATGGTATATCGACCATAGGCTGAAACAGCTGTAAGAAGTAATTTTTAGGATTTCATTAATTTTATACTATGACTTTTAAAATCTGTATTTGTATTATATCTTATCTATTGATTTATATAATATTTTGTATGCTTCTGATGTCCTCATTTGTAAAATGAATAAACTATCAAACATTATAATATTCGTAAGTTGATGAACAAACTAAATTTGTTTCTCCATTTTCTTATTTGTATTATATATATATATATACATACATACATACATATATATCTGCCTGTCTATCTATTTATCTATCTATCTAGTGAAGGCGCATGGCTCAATGGTTAGAGCGTCGAGCTTACGATTGTGAGGTTGTGAGCTCGGATCTCGGACCGGGCTGCAAGTTGTGTCCTTGAGCAAGACACTTTACTCCAGTTCACTCAGCAAGACACGTTGCTCCAGTTCACTCATCTGTAGAAATGAGTTGCGATGTCACTGGTGCCAGGCTGTATCGGCCCTTGCCTTTCGCTTGGATAACATTGGTGGCGTGGAGAAGGGAGGCCGGTATGCATGGGTGACTGCTGTTCATCCATAAACAACCTTGCCCGGACTTGTGCCTGGGAGGGTAACTTTCTAGGTGCAATTCCACGATAAGTCATGACCGAATGGTGTCTCAGTATCTATCTATCTATTTATTTACCTAACTACCTATTTATCTATCTATCTATCTATCTATCCATTTATCTATCTATTTATTAATCTATCTATTTATTTATCTGTCTCTCTAACTGTCTAACTATCTGTCTATCTGTCCATGTATGTATGGATAGATATATGTGTATATATATAAAGATATATATATATATATATATATATATATATATGTGTATGTGTGGT
>NW_021826544.1:0-12907 GCF_006345805.1 Octopus sinensis | reverse complement strand
GAAATCTTATTAAATAAATAATTCAGGGTAAAATAAACCTTATAGTTAAGGAAATCATGTTTACTTATCGTTATGGCCATTTCAAGGGTGTATTATGTTTAAAGCACTAGGGTGCATTCAGATAATACCTCCTTCGTCAGGGGAAAAAAGTATATACAAACACAAAGATAGACATCACGCACCAAGCCCGTACGGTGTTGTTTGCTTTCCCACTGTGGTATTCATGCTCGGATATATATGCGTGTGTGTGTTTGAGTGTCTGTGTTTGTCCGCCTAGCATTGCTTGACAACCGATGCTATTGTGTTTACGTTCCTGTAACTTAGCGGTTCGGCAAAAGAGACCGATAGAATAAGTACTGGGCTTACAAAAAGAGAATAAGTCCCGGGGTCGAGTTGCTCGATTAAAGGCGGTGCTCCAGCATGGCCGCAGTCAAATGACTGAAACAAGTAAAAAGAGTAATGGAAAAGTAATCAAACAGGTCTGTAGGCAAAAAATGGTTGGGAATCAGTGCTCAAGAGGATGTGTCATAATACAATTGTATAATTATGTATGTATGTATGTATGTATGTATGTATGTATGTATGTATGTATGTGTGTATATGTATGTATGTATGTATGTATGTATGTATGTGTGTGTATGTATGTATGTGTGTATGTATGTATGTATGTATGTATGTATATATGTATGTATGTATGTGTGTGTATGTATGTATGTATGTATATGTATGTATGTATGTATGTATGTATGTATGTATGTATGTATGTATGTGTGTGTATGTATGTATGTATGTGTGTGTATGTATGTATGTATGTATGTATGTATATGTGCATTTCTGTGTGTGTATATCTAATAACAGGTGTTATTAAAAGAATTAAAATGAGTTCCACTTTGAAGAAAAAAGACAATCTCAAAATTTAAAGAACATGTAAACCCATATACTGTTTCTCTCATGCACAAATGCACACCAATATAGAAACAAGAGGTAGAGCAGCCACTCACCTATGCTGGTTTGGCATTTCAATCCCTGAAAGATAAAGAGAAAAAATATATAAATATATATCATGTATAAAGGGAACGTTTACGAAAATAAACAAAAGACGAAGGCAGGTGGAGTACAAACAAACAAATGTATTAGTATAGTGCTCAGGAATAGAAAATGTCTTTTACGTTTCGAGCCTACGCTCTTCAACAGAAAGATTCACAGAAAAAAACAAGGAGAGAAAAAAATGATAATATATATATATATATATAAAGGGAAAGTTACGAAAATAAACAAAAGACGAAGGCAGGGGAGTACAAACAAACAAATGTATTAGTATATAGCGCTCAGGAATAGAAAAAGTCTTTTAATTTTGAGCCTACGCTCTTCGAAAGAAAGATACAAAGAAAAAAACAAGGAGAGAAAAAAAAAAATGAATATATATATATATATATATATATATATATATATATAGTTATAATGGGAAAGTTTACGAAAATAACAAAGACGAAGGCAGGTGGAGGACAAACAAACAAATGTATTAGTATAGCGCTCAGGAATAGTAAAAGTCTTTTACATTTCGAGCCTCGCTCTTCGACAGAAAGATTCACAGAAAAAAACAAGGAGAGAAAAAAATTAATATAGATATATATATATATATATATAAAGGGAAAGTTTACGAAAATAAACAAAAGACGAAGGCAGGTGGAGGACAAACAAACAAATGTATTAGTATAGCGCTCAGGAATAGAAAAAGTCTTTTACATTTCGAGCCTACGCTCTTCAACAGAAAAAAAATGTGTGTAGGAGCTAATGATCTATCATGGCGTCCTGACTTTGGACAGTGGTCAGACGCAAGAGGGACAGTAGGAGAGATAACAGGGTCAAGTGACTTCCAATACGAAGGTGCCCCCAACACAAAGGTGCGTGTGTGTATAAGAGAGTATGTATGTGCATGTATATCATGCATATATGCATAAGAACAGAATTAAAAAACTGCCTCATAGTTAACAAATTTTCATATATATATATGTATATATATTATAATTAATAATATGAGGGTAAATAATTATTAATTTTAAAATCAACAATTATTTCCGGGTAGATTTCAGTATGGAAATATAACCATTATCGGTAGGAACCGGTAATGGTTACACACACACACACACATACATATATATATATATTTTCTTTTTTTTTTTTACTCTTTTTTACTTGTTTCAGTCATTTGACTGCGGCCATGCTGGAGCACCGCCTTTAGACGAGCAAATCGACCCCGGGACTTATTCTTTGTAAGCCCAGTACTTATTCTATCGGTCTCTTTTGCTGAACCGCTAAGTGACGGGGACGTAAACACACCAGCATCGGTTGTCAAGCAATGCTAGGGGGACAAACACAGACACACAAACACATACACACACACTTATATATATATACATATATACATATATACGTATGTGTGTGTGTATATGTTTGTGTGTCTGTGTTTGACACCCCCAACACCACTTGACAACCGATACTGGTGTGTTTATGTCCCCATAACTTAGTAGTTCAGCAAAAGAGATCGATAGAATAAGTACTAGGCTTACAAAGAATAAGTCCTGGGGTCGATTTGCTCGACTAAAGGCAGTGCTCCAGCATGGCCACAGTCAAATGATTAAAACAAGTAAGAGAGTCAAAGAATAAAAGAGATATATGGAAAAAAAGTCAAGGTAGAAAATGCTAAAATAATTTTATAAAAAACATTTCAGTACCGGTTTCAGTCATTGAGACTTTTTCAACTGTAAGTATGGAAAACAGTTAAATTTTAGAAAAATTAATGAAAAGTTTTTTTAAAAGAATATTTGCATAGTATTCAAATACAAGGGCCATCTTCCTTGTTTCTGCCTGTCTCTGCCTCTCTCATATACTCTTGTGAGTTTGAGATATGCTATACATACTATACACACGCTACTTAAAGGGTATATATATATAAAACAATAATGTCAGCGCTAAGCTGTGTTTAAGTGTTAATGAACTTTAGGTTAGTTAAAATATGTATGTGACATATTTCATGCTAAAAGGCAAATTCACTGCAGTTACTATGAATAAAAAATCACTAGCATAGCCAGGGGGATGCAGGGATGGTAGGGGGTTGTCCACCTCATGCAGCACTTTTGGATCTGCTGTGGGCAATCTGTGTTTTTGTGGAGTCCGGCAGAAGCAAACGGAAGGGCAGTCCTAAGTGGCACATGCTCTAGCTACACTCATTACTCTTTTACTTGTTTCAGTCATTTGACTGAACATGATGTGGAGCACCGCCTTTTACCGAGCAACTCGACCCCGGGACTTATTCTTTTGTAAGCCAGTACTTATTCTATCGGTCTCTTTTTGCCGAACCGCTAAGTTACGGGGACATAAACACACCAGCATCGGTTGTCAAGCAATGCTAGGGGGACAAACATGGACACACAAACACACACACACACACACACACATATATATATATATATATACAATACGGGCTTCTTTCAGTTTCCGTCTACCAAATCCACTCACAAGACTTTGGTTGGCCCGAAGCTATAGTAGAAGACACTTGCCCAAGGTGCCACGCAGTGGGACTGAACCCGGAACCATGTGGTTGGTAAACAAGCTACTTACCACACAGCCACTCCTGCGCCTATTTTCACACTAGTGAGAAAATTTTTTTCTTACGGTAAAAAGTGTGTAAAAACCATATCTGTCCAGCGTTGCCCAGTCAGATTCCTTTACATCAATGTTCCTAGTCCTTTAGTTGTTATCAATGGGAAATACCTAAGAGAGGCTACTCTGGACAGACCTTATCAAACTTTGACTAAAATACTGTTCACAACATTCACTGATTTGTGCCAGTAGACTGTCAAGGTCATGGAAATTGCCGTAATATTAGCATCAAGTGGTGTCACTTAAAAAACATCCAGTCAATATTGTGAAATGGCTGTCATTTCGAAGGGCATTGAGCCATAAAAACCACTCCAAAATAGACACAGAAACCTGGTGCAGTCTTCTGCCTCATCAGCTCCTGCATGACCAGATCCTGTCAAACTGTCCAATCCATGTCAGTATGGAAAGCAGAAGTTAAATGATAATGATGATTATGTGAATCATTGGTGAAATTCTTCCTCCGTCTTCACTTCTATTTAACTTTCTTCTGTTTCCGAAGAAGAGCGTCTGCTCAAAATGTTAAACTATCTTTCTTTCCTTCCCTGAGCGTCTGCTAATACTTTACATGTACCACGTCCTCACGACATTGTGTTTATATATAGAATATATATATATTATATACAAAATGAGAAAATGGAGAAATATCTATTTATATATATATATATATATTATATATTATAATCAAAATAAGCAACAAGTATATCCAAGGTAGAGTAGTACAATTGTTTCATGGTACTCATTTTATTAAACACATGACATGAGTAGTAGCATGAAACAATTGTACCACTCTACCTTGGATATACTTGTTGCTTATTTTGATTATAATCAACCAATTTGATTTATATGGATAATACCATACCAAATTTGGGTCCCTTTAACTTAAGTTCCATATTCATCTGAATCTAAATTTTGCTGAACTTATATATATACATATAAATATATATATATATATATGTATATATACAATTCATTAAAATTACAATGTAACTTCTCGTTTTGTGGAAAGAAAAGCAGCCAGACGGAGGAAGTATACTCATTTACTTGTTTCAGTCATTTGACTGCGGCCATGCTGGAGCAGCGCATGTAGTCGAGCAAATCGACTCCAGGACTTATTCTTTGTAAGCCTAGTACTATTCTATCGGTCTCTTTTACTTGTTTCAGTCATTTGACTGCGCCATGCTGGAGCAGCAGCGCATGTAGTCGAGCAAATCGACTCAGAGCGACTTATTCTTTGTAAGCCTAGTACTTATTCTATTGGTCTCTTTTGCCAAACTGCTAAGTTACAAGAATGTAAACACATGTGATGGGGGGGGGGGAAACACAGACACAAACACACAAATATATATATATATATATATATATGTACACGACAGGCTTCTTTCAGTTTCCATCTACCAAATTCACTCACAAGGCTTTGGTCAGCCCAAGGCTATAGCATAAGACACTTGCCCAAGGACTGTGGTTTGGTAGCAAGCTACTTACCATAGTGCCACGCTTGCGCCTATATAATATATATATATAAATATTATATATATAGATATATATATATATATATATATATATATATATAGATATATATATATCTATATCTATATATAATATGTATAATATATATATTATGTGTATATATATATGTGTGTATATATATATATATTATATTATATATATATATATATATGTATATATATATATATATATATAATATATATATCTGTGTATGTGCGAGTATATATGTTATATATAGCGATATATATTTGTATATGTATATATATATGTGCATGTGTGTGTGTGTATATATACATATATATATATATACACACACACACACATATACCACATCAAATATATATATATATATATATATACATGCTACAAATACCCTTCCTCAGGGCTGCAATATGATAGACACCTTACTTCAATTTATATAAGTTTTGCGTCTTGTTAAAAATTACATCATCTGGCTTAAATTATTAAGAACCACCTTTGGACTTGATTAATTAAAATTAGCATAATCACCCAGATAAATATGTTTGTAATTACTACTTTTATCAGCAGAGTTTCCTCTTAGGCATGTACTTGGGTGCGTGCACAATGCACATATTTTTTCGTTTAACTTGGGACAGGGAAAAGTGTGGGCACATGAGCTTTTCAAGATAAAATCTTAATTCTTTCTTAATTCTCTTTTACTCTTTACTCTCTCTTTTACTTGTTTCAGTCATTTGACTGCGGCCATGCTGGAGCACCGCCTTTAGTCAAGCAAATCGACTCCAGGACTTATTCTTTGTAAGCCCAGTACTTATTCTATCGGTCTCTTTTACTTGTTTCAGTCGTTTGACTGCAGCCATGCTGGAGCACCGCCTTTAGTCGAGCAAATCGACCCCGGGACTTATTCTTTGTAAGCCCATACTTAGTCTATCGGTCTCTTTTTACTTTTTCAGTCCGTTTGACGCAAGCCATGCTGGAGCACCGCCTTTAGTCGAGCAAATCGACCCCGGGACTTATTCTTTGTAAGCCCAGTACTTATTCTATCGGTCTCTTTTACTTGTTTCAGTCGTTTGACTGCAGCCATGCTGGAGCACCGCCTTTAGTCGAGCAAATCGACCCCGGGACTTATTCTTTGTAAGCCCAGTACTTATTCTATCGGTCTCTTTTACTTGTTTCAGTCATTTGACTGCGGCCATACTGGAGCACCGCCTTTTAGTCGAGCAAATCGACCCCGGGAATTATTCTTTTGTAAGCCTAGTACTTATTCTATCGGTCTCTTTTACTTGTTTCAGTCGTTTGATTGCAGCCATGCTGGAGCACCGCCTTTAGTCGAGCAAATCGACCCCAGGACTTATTCTTTTGTAAGCCCAGCACTTATTCTATCGGTCTCTTTTTGCCGAACCGCTATGTGACGGGGACGTAAACACACCAGCATCGGTTGTCAAGCAATGCTAAGGGGACAAACACAGACAAGCTACTTACCACACAGCCACTCCTTCACCTATATATATATGTATATATATCAAAATAAAAACATGATGCCAAGGATTCAGCGGTACATATGTTTCGGGCCTTTATTAGACAGATTTATAACAATGCATAATGTATGTCTGTGGCTTCTTCAGCCGCGCACAACAGCTTCCACAAGGACATGTTACATCAAAAATTCTTGGTTGGGGATGCAAATCCTCTCATTCACGTACGACATAATGCGGCAACAGCATAAAAATGAAGCGTCCATCTCTTTCTTCTCTCAATGTAGAATGATTCTACATTGAGAGAAGAAAGAGATGGACGCTTCAATTTTATGCGTTTGCCGCATTATGTCGTACGCGAATGAGAGGATTTGCATCCCCAACCATGAATTTTTGATGTAACACATGTCCTTGTGGAAGCTGTTGTGCGCGGGGGCTGAGAAAGGCCACAGACAACATTATGCATTGTTATAAATCTGTCTATTAAGGCCCAAACATATGTACCGCTGAATCCTTGGCATCATGTTTTTATTTTGATCAATTTACTCCACCACCTACAACCACCTAACGGTATACACAGGTGCTTATAATTAATCAAGTACTCACCCCGAATTTCTATATCTATATATATATATATAAATATATATAGATATATACGACAGGCTTCTTTCAGTTTCCGTCTACCAAATCCACTCACAAGGCTTTGGTCGGCCCGAGGCTATAGCAGAAGACACTTGCCCAAGGTGCCACGCAGTTGGACTGAACCCAGAACCGTGTGGTTGGTAAGCAAGCTACTTACCACACAGCCACTCCTGCGCCTAATTGAATAAATTCTAGTGAAGTTTCTTAACATGGATACTCATACTCTATTTTCTGGCATATAGATGAACACAGGGATCTTTTCCGTTTGAATGGCAGTTTTTTCTAGCGGTGTCATATGAAATTGTCATCCATAATTACGACCCTAGTATCGATCTATTGCATTTCAATCTGTTTTAGGGTTAGGGGAAGGGTATCTTTTTTCGGATCTTTTCGGTTTGAACGGCAGCTTTTAAAATAATTTCTAGGTAACTAAAAAATTCTAAACTTCGTATACTGGTAGAATGTGTTTTTAAAACATCTTTTTCTCTTGGCTTTATTGAGAAAATTCTATAGTTTGTAAGATATTTGTTGCTTTTTTCTTCAATTTCTGCAATTTCAACCAATCAATTACGTCTATTGAGGTAAAAAAACATTACGTGCCGTATGAATATGTCCCTCGTTTAAGAAACAGATTGGGTTTATTTACATTTCTGATGAAAAAAAAGATATCCTTCCCCCCACCCATAACCCTAACCCTAACCCTAAAACAGATTGAAATGCAATAGATCGATACTAGGGTCATAATTATGGTTGATAATATCATATGATACTGCTGGAAAAAATGCCGTCCAAACCAAAAAGATCCCAAACTGTTTTAGGGTTAGCGTTATTTAGGGTTATTTATGGTTAGTTAGGGTTAGGGTTAGGGTTAGGGGTGGGTGGAAGGGTATCTTTTTTCTTCAGAAATGTAAATAAACCCAATCTGTTTCTTAAACGAGGGACATATTCATACGGCACAGAATGTTTTCACCTCAATATACGGTCATTGATTGGTTGAAATTGCAGAAATTGAAGAAAAAGAAAGCAACAAATATCTTACAAATTATAGAATTTGGATCTTTTCGGTTTGAACGGCAGTTTTTTCTAGCAGTGTCGTATGAAATTGTCACCCATAATTATGACCCTAGTATCGATCTATTGCATTTCAATCTGTTTTAGGGTTAGGGTTAGGGTTATGGGTGGGGGGAAGGGTATCTTTTTTTTCATCAGAAATGTAAATAAACCCAATCTGTTTCTTAAACGAGGGACATATTCATACGGCACAGAATGTTGTTTTTACCTCAATAGACGTCATTGATTGGTTGAAATTGCAGAAATTGAAGAAAAAAACAACAAAAAATATCTTACAAACTATAGAATTTTCTCAATAAAGACACCACACCCACACACACACACACGTACATGTAAGACAGCCTTCATCAGGTGTCTTGGGGAAATTTCAAACCTGGGTTCTCATTCCTAAGGTATTTAACGATGTTGTCATCGTCATCGTCCCCCTCCTCCTCCTCCTCCTCCTCCTCATCCTCATCATCATCATCATCATTATTGTTCAGGTCACTGCTTGGAATCAAACTTGGAATCTTGGGGTTAGTAACCCGCACTCTTAATGACTACGCCATATGCCCGTGGGCTTAGTGGTTAAAGCGCGGGCTACTAACCCCAAATTCCGAGTTCGATTCCAGCAGTGACCTGAACAATATAATAATAATAATAAAATGATAATGATAATGATAATGATAATAATAAAAATAATGGCTTCTATCTTAACTGATGGAAATGTTTGATTTCAGGTACATTGTTTTGTCTTGGTATAAAAGATGGGCTACAGCAAATATTCTGCTCAATACCACAGATTTGCTTGTCAGTTGTTTGACCTTACACCAGTTGAGCATGTCCCTTAGTGGCTGAGGATATGTGCATCTCTGATCACGAAGCAGAAGTAGTGGGGGAGCATCATAGCCATGCTGAGAGGGATTCTTTGGGGTTGAATAATCCACCTCTGGAAACATGGGTGTTTCGTTCAACGTCCTTAAACAATCCTTATTCAGGGACCTTTCGAGTGGGATGGGTTACTCGACCAGAAAATTCTAACTGGGCCCCACCTGCAAGGTCATGTGCTGTTTATCTTGATATGAGATCACCATATCGCGCACATATGGTTGTGATGCATGTGCCTAGTGTACCCTTATCAGACAATTAGTCATGATGGGTATACTGGGCTTCGTATATTTTACCCCAGGGTCACTTTGATGGCATGAACTGCTCTCTCACTCAATAATAATAATAATAATAATAATAACATTGAAAAATACCTTAGGAATGAGGACCCAGGTTCGAAATTTCCCCAAGACACCTGATGAAGGCTGGAGAGTATATCATCCGAAATGTTGTGTTAACAACAAACAAGATGAGGACAAATATCCGTCAAATGTAAATATTGGAAGCACTCCGTCGGTTACGACGATGAGGGTTCCGGTTGATCCGAATCAACGGAACAGCCTGCTCATGAAATTAACGTGGAAGTGGCTGAGCACTCCACAGACACGTGTATCCTTAACGTAGTTCTCGGGGATATTCAGCGTGACACAGAGAGTGACAAGGCCGGCCCCTTTGAAATACGGGTACAACAGGAAACAGGAAGTAAGAGTGAGAGAAAGTTGTGGTGAAAGAGTACAGCAGGGATCACCACCATCCCCTGCCGGAGCCTCGTGGAGCTTTTAGGTGTTTTCGCTCAATAAACACTCACAACGCCCGGTCTGGGAATCGAAACCGCGATCCTATGACCGCGAGTCCGTTGCCCTAACCACTGGGCCATTGCGCCTCCACCAAATGTAAATAATGTAAATAATGTACATAATTCCTCATCTCTTAAAGAATAAAAGAATAAAAGAATAAGAGAATATGGTGTTTTCTTTATGTTTTAAGCCAACTGTTGAATTCAGCCTGAACATGTTGTATACATAGCAACTGTGTTGTATGATGTTAGAACAAACTGAAGTATAATGTATCTAGAATGCTAGATTAAGGGATTAACTGATTAATTCCAGGATCAATTTGTTGTCAACTTCCTTGACCACAGAAGATTGTTTTGTTTTATTTTTTGTTTAGTCTTTTTTTTTTCATTCAGTGGTGACACCTTAACAGTATAGTGATGATGGTGATGGCGATGGTGAAGCTGTTGATGATGATGATGATGATGATGATGATGATGATGGTGGTGGTGGTGGTGGTGATGATGGTGATGGTGATGATGGTGGTGGTGGTGGTGGTGGTGATGATGGTGATGATGATGGTGGTGGTGGTGGTGGTGGTGATGGTGATGCTGTTGATGATGATGATGATGATGATGATGATGGTGGTGATGGTGGTGATGGTGGTGATGATGATGATGATGATGATGATTATGGTGATGATGATGATGATGATGATGGTGGTGGTGGTGGTTGTGATGGTGGTGGTGATGATGATGATGATGGTGATGATGATGCCGGTGATGATGATGGTGGTGATGGTGATGATGATGATGATGATGGTGATGATGATGGTGGTGGTGATGATGATGGTGGTGGTGATGATGATGGTGCTAGTTGTGGTTGTGGTGGTTGCAGTGATGGTAGTGATAGTGGTAATGATGGTGATGGTGATGATCGTGATGATGATGATGACAATGATGATAATGATGATAATGATGATGGCGATGACAACGGCAATGACAATGGTAACGGCCATGATGACGATGGTTATGGTGGTGATGATGATGGTGGTGGTGGTGATTGTGGTAGTGGTGATGACGATGATGGTTGTTGTCGTAGTGGTGGTGGTGGCAGTTAGGTTGTTAGTTATGGTTGGTCATTTATGGCTGGTCAGTTAGTGACCATTGGTTTCACACCACCAGTAATATTCTTAACAGTATAGATAACTTATCAAACTCATTGACCAAAGGCATTTAATCTCTCTATGATAGGAATATAGTCTTGGTCGGCAAGGGTTGTAAACAAGTAACCCCAAAACAAAATTCTACCGAATCACTATTCTTCTGGGAAAGATGGAGTTATCTCCCCTCGATCAGCCCCTTTTGCATCTGAAAAGGGTCAGTACAAGGACGATTACCATTCACTAGTTGAGAAGTAAGGAATTCTATGTTTCCAACACACATTTCATCCATGTTTTCAACATGAATTTCCTCTGAGACATTGTCCAAATACTTCACTTTTGGAGTTTAACCCTTTAGTGTTTAAACTGGCCATATCTGGCCGAGATATTCTACTTGTTTTATATTCAAACTGGCAATATCTAGCCTCTCACACCTACCCGACAATGTCATTCTAAATATAAACAATCACATCATTGAAACCTCAAAGCTATGAGATAATGCTTGATTAATTCAAAACAATTTGAGTGGAAAAGTATTACCTTTAACAGAGTAATCTGAACACTAAAGGTGGAGGCGCAATGGCCCAGTGGTTAGGGCAGCGGACTCGCGGTCATAGGATCGCGGTTTCGATTCCCAGACCGGGCGTTGTGAGTGTTTATTGAGCGAAAACACCTAAAAGCTCCACGAGGCTCTGGCAGGGGATGGTGGTGATCCCTGCTGTACTCTTTCACCACAACCTTCTCTCACTCTTACTTCCTGTTTCTGTTGTACCTGTATTTCAAGGGCCGGCCTTGTCACTCTCTGTGTCACGCTGAATATCCCTGATAACTACTTAAGGATACACGTGTCTGTGGAGTGCTCCCCACTTATACATTAATTTCACGAGCAGGCTGTTCCGTTGATTCGGATCAACCGGAACCCTCGTTGTCGTAACCGACGGACTGCTTCCTTCCCTCCCTGAACACTAAAGGGTTAAGAAGGTCCCAGGGTCAAGCAAGTTATTCAGGATCCTTGCTCTCTTGGTCAACCAAAGTTTACTTTATCTGCTCCTATTAAGGTATGGTCTAGGTTGTTTCAGAAGTTTTGGTATTTAAAAGAAGAGGGTTCACCATACAAAATTAAGTAGGCGCAGGAGTGGCTGTGTGGTAAGTAGCTTGCTAACCAACCACATGGTTCTGGGTTCAGTCCCACTGCGTGGCATGTTGGGCAAGTGTCTTCTGCTATAGCCCCTGGCCCGACCAATGCCTTGTGAGTGGATTTGTAGACGGAAACTGAAAGAAGCCTGTGTCTATATGTATATTATATAATATATGTGTGTGTGTTTGTGTAGTGTTTGTCCCCCTAGCATTGCTTGACACCGGATGCTGGTGTGTTTATGTCCCTGTCCTTAGCAATTCGGCAAAAGAGAGACCGATAGAATAAGTAACTGGGGCTTAGAAAAGAATAAGTCCCGGGGTTGATTTGCTCGACTAAAGGCGGTGCTCCAGCATGGCCGCAGTCAAATGACTGAAACAAGTAAAAGAGTAAAAGAGTAAAGAGTATCTACTCACACACACACACACACGCGCGCGCACACACACACACGCACATGCACACACGTATATGCACACACACACACACACATCATTAATTAAAATCACACAGAGCGCCTGGCAGGAATATTTAATTTATTTTGCCATTTCTCAAGCAGGTAATATCAATATGATTGGTGAGTAACACCTCATACAGAGTTGCTAACCTACAATACTGACATTACCTACTTGAAAAA
>NW_021826542.1:0-7500 GCF_006345805.1 Octopus sinensis | reverse complement strand
TTATGTCCGAGTGAAAACCATTCGCAACTCCATGAAGAGACGTCGAAAACAACGCCCGACGAGGCATCATCCGACTCAAATTAAACAATGTAGAAATGAAGAACACTTGTACGTGGTTTGCATGCGTGTGTGTCTCTGTGTTTATGTATGCATAAAACGAGATATGAATGGGTAGATGTGTGTGTGTGAGTGAGTGTATGTGAGTGTGTGTGTGCGTGAGTGTGTGTGTACATATGTAAGTAAATGTCGAACAATGACAATGAGTGATCAATATCACGGATAGAATTTGTTTGTTTGTGTATTAAGGCTACCATTGGATTCTTGTAACTGGTAAGTACCTTGCTTACCAACCACATGGTTCTGGGTTCAGTCCCACTGCGTGGCACATTGAGCAAGTGTCTTCTACTATAGCCTCGGGGCGACCAAAGCCTTGTGAGTGGATTTGGTAGACGGAAATTGAAAGAAGCCCGCCGTATATATGTATATGTGTGTGTGTGTGTGTGTATGTGTGCGTATGTTTGTGTGTCTGTGTTTATCCCCCCAGCATCTCTTGACAACCGATGCTGGTGTGTTTACGTCCCCGTAACTTAGCGGTTCGGCAAAAGTACCGCTAGAATAAGTACTAGGCTAACAAAGAATAAGTCCTGGGGTCGATTTGCTCGACTAAAGGCGGTGCTCCAGCAAGGCCGCAGTGGAGTGACTGAAACAAGTAAAAGAGCGAGTAAAGAGTAAAGAGAATATCTTGACAATTTTTCAATCCGATCATATGGCGGTATGGTGTTTATCTTCATTTCTGATAAAATCACAACGTCTCGTTAAATTCGCGAAGAATATGTATGTAAATATATATATATATATATATATATATATATATATATATATATATATATTGATATATACTCTTTACTCTTTCTTTTTTTACTCTTTTTACTTGTTTCAGTCATTTGACTGCGGCCATGCTGGAGCACCGCCTTTAGTCGAGCAAATAGAGCCCGGGACTTATTCTTTTTAAGCCCAGTACTTATTCTATCGGTCTCTTTTGCCGAACCGCTAAGTTACGGGGACGTAAACACACCAGCATCGGTTGTCAAGAAATGCTAGGGGGACAAACACAGACACACAAACATATTCACACTCACTTATATATATATATACATATATACGACACGCTTCTTTCAGTTTCCGTCTACCAAATCCACTCACAAAGTATTGGTCGGCCCGGGGCTATAGCAGAAGACACGTGCCCAAGATGCCACGCAGTGGGACTGAACCCGGAACCATGTGGTTGGTTAGCAAGCTACTTACCAAACAGCCACTCCTTCGCCTATATATATATATATATATATATATATCTGCTGTGTGTGTACGTATGCATGAATGTATGTGTATATATATCTATCTGTATATATTGGGGTACATACAGATATCAATATAATCGCTCATGTGCGTGTGTGTATATATATGTGTGTGTGTGTGTGTGTATAGATACATCCATATATACATATACATGTCATTTACATACTAATATGTATGTGAACATATATGTCTATAAACAGTCAGACAGTCAGACGAACAGATAGATAGATAGATAGATAGATAGATAGATAGATAGATAGATAGATAGATAGATAGATAGATAGATAGATAGATAGATTGGTGCTAAGTCTTACTAGAACAGCTCTTTCATCTACAGTAAGGATAAGCACACACACACACGCACATGCTTTCCCCCTTTATAGATATAAACGTTCTGGACGTAATTGTATCATACTTATACATGCACCTGTGTAACACATTTAAGGGAAACAAAAAAAGCAAAATAACTTTACGACCATCCGTCTTACAATGCAATAGAGGTTTCCCTAGGTTCAGCGATACTAACTGACCTGCTAGGGAAAACAGGTAACCCTCCCTGAAATCAAATCTCATTGCTTACTCGGAGGCAAGATCACATTATCTAACAAATTCGAATATTGCATGAGAGGTCTGAATTGTTATGGATAGCATATCATATATAGAGGGGCACAAAGGATACGTCCACACGGACTCATTCATAATCGCTCAGAATTATATACATTCCAATACACACCGATCTGGCATTCGCCATGATAGATCGCTAACCACTACACATTCTTCATTTTCTCACTTTGTTTCTTTCTGTGTTCCCTTCTGTGGAAGAGCGCAGGCTCGAAACGTTAAAGACCTTTTCATTTCCCGAGCGTTATACTAATATATGTCTGTTATCTACACCACCTGTCTTCGTCTTTTGTTTTTTTTTGTGAATTCTTCCCCTATATCTATATATGTGTGTGTATGTGTATGTGTGTGTGTGTGTGTGTTTGTTGTGGTGTGTGTGTGTGTGTGTGTGTTGTGTGTGTGTGTGGTGTGTGTGTGTGTGTGTGTGTGTGTGTGTGTGTGTGTATGTAATTTCTTAAGTAACAAGATGAATTTGGTATTAATCTCTATTATGTACAACAGTCGTTTCGACCAATCTTGCTACTGTCCCTTACGGGTGGGCGTCCGTCTAACATGTTGAACACACACATATATATATGCTTACACATACATATATACCATTACATATGTTTTGGGGTTGATTAAACCCCCAGGCAGCCCTCATTGAATAGTGTTAGGGTCTAAATCTTTCCATAGACGACCATGTGTATCACTGTGTGAGACCAGTTACGTATATTGAAGTAATTGCCCTTGTTGCTGCTGTTGTTAGTTCTGATGGTGGTGGCAGTGGTAGTGGTGGTGGCGGCGGCGGCAGTGATTGTGATGGTTGTGCTGATGGTGATGGTGATTGGTGGTGTTAGTGATGGTGGTGGTGATGGTGGTGGATGTAATGATGATGTTTGTGGCAGTGGTGGTCCATGTGATGGTGGTGGTGCTGATGATGATTGTGGTGGTGGTGGTGGTTGTGGTGGTGGCTGCTGCTACTGATGATGATTGTGGTGGTGATGGTACTGCTGGTGGTTGTGGTGGTTATGTTGGTGGTGGTGAAGGTGGTTGTGGTGGTGGTGGTTGTGGTGGTGTTGCTTGTGGTGGTGGTGGTGGTGGTGGTGGTTGTGAAGGTGGTGTTGCTGATGATGATTGCGGTGGCGCTGATGATGATTGTGGTAGCGCTGATGATGATTGTGGTGGTGGTGGTGGTTGTGGTGGCAGTGGTGCTGATGACGATTGTAGTGGTGGTGATTGTAGTGATGCTGGAGGTGGTGATGATGTTGATAATTGCGGTAGTGGTTGTGGTGGATTTTAGCCTACGTCAGTTCCCATCGAGGGGATCAGTGATCAAATGACCCAAATGTAATCATTCTATATTGTGCGTTCGTATTTGTCCCATCTGCCAATATTGACCTATTTCGGTCATTAGATTACGGCCATGCTGGAACACAAACTGGACAGGTTTTAGTCGCTCAAATTAATCCCTAGTGTTTATTCATAGGCGTAATCAATACAAGAGTAATTTTCAAGCGAGTGGAGGGACCAAACACAAGCACAAAACACACACACACACGCACGCACACACATATATACATACCGGCACACGAATATACACATTTATATCTACCTGTATGCAGGCGCAGGCGTAGCTGTGTGGTAAGAAGCTTGCTTCCCAACGACATGGTTTCGGGTTCAGTCTCACTGCGTGGCATCTTGGGCAAGTGTCTTCTGGTATAGCATCGGGCCGGCCAATTTTAACACAAGGCCAGCAATATCAGGTAGTTGGAAAGTCGATTACATCGGCCCCAGTGCTTAACTTGGACTTGTTTTATTGACCACGAAAGGAAGAAAGGCCAGTTTGACTTCGGCAGAATTTGAACTCAGCGCATAAAGACGGACGAAATGCCGCTAAGCATTTCGCGAGCTAACAGTTCTGCCAGCTCATTGCATTAGGATATGTGATAATACTGCTTCCCAGTTTAGGCCCACGTACGCCAATTTTAAGGGTAGGGGCTTAGTTGATTACATCGATTTTTTTTTCCTTTTCATATATATTTTCTGAACACGGTGGAATATGAGGCAAAGTTGATCTCAGTAATGGCTATAGAATTTCATTTTTCCAAATGATATCGCCAAAACGTAGAGTATACAACCATTCACAGATATACTTACACGCCCACACACACACACGTACACACGCGCGCGCGCGCGCAACAGACGCACATACACAGAGAAAGAGGGAGAGGGTTAGAATGAAAGAGAGCATGCCTATATATTACAGTGTCAGAGAAATTTATCTTTTACATGCTTCGGTCATTAGACCACAGCCATACTAGAGCACCGACTTGCAGACCTTTACTCGAACAAATCGACCTATTATCTTCAAATGTGCTACATATTCTATTGGTCTTTTGCCGAACTGCTACGTTATACGGATATAAACAAATCAAACCTATTGTATACGGTTTTGGGGAGAAATACAAGCGAAAAAGTACATATACAAAACATACACATATGCACATATGTATCAGCTCATCCCATAAGTTTTGTCCGAATTTTTAATAAAAAACAAGTGATCATATGTTATATTTAATTGAAATTTAATCATCAATGTACTTTCCCTGACTATCTATGACTTCCTTCCATCTACTTCAAGCTTTTTAAAACCCATCAATGTAAAACTCTTTTGGTTTCAAAGCGAAGAACTTTGAAATGTCAGTTTCGACCTCCTCCTGACTTGCGAAACTTATAACCCCCAAATGATTCTGTAAACTACGAAACAAATGATAGTCTGAAGGAGCAAGGTCGGGAGAATAAGGTGGATGAGAAATTTTTTTCCCAACCAAGCTCTTCGATCTTCTGTGATGTGATCTTTGCACTGTAGGGTTGCGCTTTGTCCTGGTGAAACATCACTCCTTTACGATTCACTCAAGCGGGTCATGCTTTTCTTTAAAGCTTGGTTCAAACGCTGTAATTGCTGTCAGTAGACTTGAGCATTGATTGTTGCATTAGGTGGTAATAATTCAAAGTGAATAACTCCTTTGCAATCCCACCAGGTAGAGAGAAGAATCTTTTTCCCATGAAGTTCCTTTTTTGGTTGAGGTTGAGCTTTTTCCCTTTTACCAAGCCACTGTTTCCGACGTTTAACATTTCGATAGAAGATCCATTTCTCGTCACCAGTCACAAGTTTATCCAAAAAGGGTGAAATGAGTTCGCTAGAATGGAGAGAAGAGCAGATGTCAACTCGGGATTTGTGGTTGTTTTCGGACAATTCATGATGCACCCATTTTCCAAGTTTAGGAACCATTCCAAGTTGTTGAGGATGACGATTAAAAGTTGTATGGTATGAACTAAGCTATATTGCCAATTCTTCAACTGATAATGCAGGATTTTCTTCAAGTAATGCCTTAAGGAGCTTATCATCAAACTCAACTGGACGTCCTGTTCGATCTTCATCTTCAAGGCTGAAATCTCCACTTCTGAATTTTGCAAACCATCTTCTGCAAGTTCTTTCATTCAAGCATTTCTTTCCCATAAATTGAGTGTGTGTATCGAGTCGCTTCAGCTGCAGAGTTTCCTTTTCTGTTCTCACAAAGCATTATGTGCCTCAAATGCCCTTTGGATACTACCATGTTAGAAAGGTTTTAATCAAAGAAATTTTAATTCTATTATTCTGTAATATTATATTTAATTAGTTTAAATGTACACAAACCCATAAAAATAATTTTTAATTCCATTAGACATACTAAAATAAAATTAAATTTCATTCAATTTTAAAAAAGGTAAAATCTGACAGAACTTATGGGATGACCTGTTATGTGTGTGTATATTTAAAACGGACACTGGGTGATAGCAGAAGCATGTGCCGAAGATACTACGCAACAGCACGAACCAGAAATATCATTTTATATTTTAATATTGTACATTACATACATTCTCGAATTAGGCTTTCAATGTTTTACAGGCGAGACATATATGTTCCATGGAATCATGGCCTATATTTGATGGCTTTATAATTGGAGAAAAACAAATATGAATTGAACTCGGTTTGCTGAGAAGCAAAATTAATTATTTTACAATATTCCACCTGTTCTTTACGGCGCTCCCGCATGGCAATTTAAAACAAGCGTTTTATGAAACTCTGTATACATACCTTAATATATATCATAGTAATTCTTTTATTCTTTTACTTGTTTCCGTCTGCCAGATCCACGCCACAAGGCTTTGGTCTGCCCGAGGCTCTAATAGAAGGCACTTGCCCAAGATGCTATGCAGTGGGACTGGACCCGGAACCATGTACTTTAGAAGCAAGCGGCTTACCATACAACCGCGCCTGCGCCTTATTTACATACATACATATATACACACGCACACACACGCACACACATATATATAAATTTACTTATAAATATAAATATAGTTGTTTATTTATGTATGAATGTATATATATATATATATATATATATATATCAGTCGCCATGATAGATCGTTAGCCACTACACACATTTTTTTCTCTCCTTGTTTTTTCTGTGTCCCTTTTCTGTAGAAGAGCGTAGGCTCGAAACGTAAAAGACTTTTTCTATTCCTGAGCGTTATACTAATACATCTGTTCGTTTTGTACACCACCTGTCTTCGTCTTTTGTTTTTTTCGTAAACTATCCCTATATATGTGTGTGTGTGTGTGTGTGTGTGTGTGTGTATGTAAGTAGGTAAGTGTGAATGTATACATGTATGCATGTTACAGTCATGGAATGCACACAAGCAGGGGCAGTGCTTTGGGATGTTTTAGGGGAACGAATTGATCGTTGTAGAAAGATAGACAGACAGGCAGACACATAGACACGCAGATAGATAGATAGATAGATAGATAGATACATACATACATACATACATACATACATACATACATACATACATACATACATACATACGTGTGTATGGGGGCGGGTGTTTTTGGTGGGCTGTGCCTGTTTGTCACGCACTAACCGCTTGACAACCGGTCTCGGTGTGTTTATGGCCTCGTAACTTAGCTGTTCGGCAAAAGAGACCAATAGAATAAGTAGCAGGTTGTAAAAATTTAAGTACCGAGGCTGATTAGTTCGACTAAAATTCTTCAAGAAAATGCCCCAGCATGGCCGTTGTCTGTTGACTGAGAAATAAGGTATAAGATGAAAGATAGATATAAACGCATGGGAGAGCATGATTACATACACACACACACACACACACACACACACACACACACATATATATATACACACACATACACAAACACAAAAACACACACATACACACATACACACACACATACACAAATAAACAAACACGCCCAAACAGTAAACTGACGGACGGACATGCACATACACACACACACACACACACACGAAAGTAAGAAGACTGTACGTGCTTTAAAACACACACTCACACATATAGACAGATAACCAAATTTATAAACACAACCACGGATATACTTACGCATCCAGTGCACACAACACTTTTATATAAGTTACTTGGGCTTTCCATGATTCCTGATGCGTTCAGAGATAAACACACACG
>NW_021826541.1:0-12596 GCF_006345805.1 Octopus sinensis | reverse complement strand
TATATATATATATGCATATATATATATATATATGCATATATATATATATATATAATATATATAATATATATGCATATATATATATAATGCCTATATATATATATATGCATATATATATATATATATATATGCATATATATATATATATATGCATCTATATATATATATATGCATAAATATATATATACTAGCAGTATCGCCTGGCGTTGCTCAGGTTTGTTTCGACCCGCTGGAATTGTAATTTTGAAAAGTAAAAATTTTTTGAACATTTTTCTAGTCGAAATACACCGAAAAGTGGCGACACAGCAGTGAAAAAATCGTAAAAAATCGGGATTTTCATAGAAAAAAGCATCTATTTGATGTAAATAATTTTTGGTGTTAACATTTTCCGATTTGAATTTTATGTTCTACGGAAGGAAGAGCAACCCTTCTATCATACTCTCAATTTTGGTCAACTTGAGCCGCAGGGTCTCGGAGGAGATAGTGTTAGTTGTAGGTTACCAAACGTGGCGCACACAGACAACTTTAGCTTTATATAGAGATAACACACACACACATGTATGTATGGATGTATATATGGGTACTTGTATCGCAGAGTGGTCCCGGTTGCGCACACGCGGATTCGCGTGTGCGAACCAGACGTAGGTACTCGATACTCGATCGCCCTTAAATAATTCCTTTTTTTACAGAAACGCAAACGTATATAACCCGCAAAATTATTCCGTAGAATTTATCAAATTAAATAACGCAAAATTAATATATTTTTTGAAATTGCAAATTATTTAGAATATAAAAATCTGGCTGCTATTTCTAGGTGCCTGAGTAACAACCTCGCGGATTTACGGATAAATGAATTAATTACTATTTTACAGAATAAAATTAAATAATTCTTGAAAATTAATTAATATTAATATTTTTTGAACAAAGTAAATAATTTTTAAAAAAACTTAAATAATAATTTTTTTACCCAAATGCGAACGGGGAAAAGGGGGTGGCGAATTCGATTTTTTTATTTTCGTTGAATGAATAGAAAAAATGTATAATATAGGTTGTACATACCTAAATTTTTTCTTTTTCATGACATTGTAGCAAAATAGTAGTGATTATATAAATACCAGCAGTACATTTTTTTTTCTGGGGTATTTTTTTTCAACCTCGTCACATATTTGCCCCGTTCAATTTAAACAAAGTCTTAATTAAGCAATTACGGCAGCTTAGCAATGGTTTCAATACAGGCGTGACATGTGTATCTCAATTGTTCAAAACCCTTCGAATTTTTTCGCACGTGATGATATCATAGTGAAAACTTTCAATTACGCGCGCTTAGAAGTACGCTCGCAAATTAATACTACCAAAATTTTGAAGTTCGCGCTCCACTTGTGTGTGTGTGTGCGTGCTTTAGGTGTACGTAGGTATGTGTTTTTTGTGGTGTGTGTGTCACTGAAGCCATACATACATATATACAACATAACCTCTCTCTCTCTTTTCTCTCTCAGCAGTCACTACAAAAAGTGAATAAAAGAAGTTCAGTTATTTCTGTCTTTCACTCTCTCTGTCTCTTTACACACACTAACAACAGAGCACTTCACTTACACACCACACTTCTGTGTCGCACAAATCATCACAACACACGCACACCTGCTACATAAGCTTTCAGAGTGAAATGTTAAAATATTGAGTTTTCTCGAATTTTGTCTTAATTGGGGGTGAAATTGAAAGAAATTTGTTATGGCATGACCGAATGGAGTACTTTGAAAAATCTTAGGTAAACTCTAATTGAAGAAATTGTGTGAGGAGTAAATCGTTATGTATTTATTTGTTTCTGTTTGCTGTGTTTTTTTATTTTTTGAGTAGTGGTTTAAGGTACACATTGCAAAGAGAAAGTGGGAGAAATTATGTTGATAGCATGAGTGATCCATTTTATAGAAATACTTTCAGTTTAGTCTTCCTGAAATCACTCTGTCGCTATTTACTCTCTTCCAAGAACATTTTCACTCACTCTTATCTCTTAGCTTGCCATACATTTTACTCATGTATCTATCAGCGTGATAGACAGAAACAAATATTACATCGCCATCGCATTCTATTGTATACCTGTCAACACACACACAGTGAATTACTTTCACTTTATTCGTTGCACACTGTGTGTGTGCGTGTGGTGTAAACCACATTAAGAAAAGCATTTGACATACACACCAGAATGTGAGTTTTCTGTAAATTTTGCTTAATTGGAGTTTAAATTTTAAAAACTGGACCTGGCATGACCCGATGCATTCTACTCTTAAAAATGCTAGGTAAATTGTAATTGAAGAAATCTATATGTAGATTTCTATAAGATACAAAGGAGGCAGATAAATCTGCCTTTTATAATAGGATATATGCATATATATATATATATAGATATATATATTATATATAATATATATATATATATATATATATATACAATTGCATATATATATATATATATATACATATGCATATATATATATATGCATATAATATATATATATATATATATATGCATATATATATATATATATGCATTAATATATATATATGCATATATATATACTATATATGCATATATATACATATATATGCATATATATATATATATATGCATATATATATATATATATATCATATATATATATAGATATATATATATATGCATATATATATTATATATATATATATGCATATATATTATATATTATATATGCATATATATTTATATATATATATAATGCATTATATATATATAGATATGCATATTTTATTTATATATATAATATATATAGCATATATATTTATATATATATATATATGCATATATATTCTATATATATATATATGCATATATATTTATATCTATATATATATATGCATATAATATAGGATCTATAGCAAAGTCTTATTGTTTCTACATATATATAGGAAAAACCTACAAACTTTGTTTTCATGTTATTGTATTGCATAGGATTACCTTGATTATTTATATTACCTTGATTATTTAAATGACCCAAAATAGGATGTTATATTTTATTTTATATGTCTTTCGTATATATTTTTATTAATGCACCCATTTTTTAAAGCAATGTTTTTTTTTAAAAAAAAGCAATGTTGTCAAATTTAGAATGTTTATATAAGTTTGTGTATAGCAAAGCATATGTATTGTAAGCATGCGTATCTGTGTATGTGTAAGTGAAAGTATGCTTTGTGATTAAGCACGCATACACACGAAGGTATGTATATGTATCATTCAAACTTTGTATGTATACTGGCCTCTATAGATGCCAATAACATCGCTACAAGTTTCCCCCACCACCACCCCTCTTTCGTTCTTTTTCTCTCTTTCCCTTCTTTTGTTCCCCTCCTTGCTCAGTATATGAGAATTGCTACATAGATGAATTTTAGCTTGCGTGCGAGACGGTTTGCGTGAATATATGTACATGCTTTTATGTGTATAATTTAGATTCATATTCATACGTCTGTATATGTATGTATGGCGTTTACGCGCATCCTTTTGTGTATGTTGATATATATATGTGGATTTTAATATAAATATGTATTGCAGTATTTATAACAGGTTTAATTTCTATGCATTAATTTGTACTGTCTTCATTAACGGCAATAGGTTTTTTCCTCGGTTTTTTTCCTCGGATTTTATAATTTTATAATTTTTATAAGTTTTTATATATATATACATATATTTTTGACCTTTTTGGTTATCGCTCGAAGATTGACCATTTTTTCTAAAGGGCCAATCAAACAAGTCCATTTCTTTTTAAAGGTGTAGCGTTTGTAAGAGTATAGATTGAATTAATATATATTGTTCCATTCTAGCAAAAACTGTCTGATGAACGGCAACGAGAAACTCAGAGTAACAGATTTTGTTGAATTTTCTGCTGCTTAAAATAAAGATATAATATATATATATATATGCATATATATTTATATATATATGCATATATATTTATATATTATATGCATATATATTTATAATATATATATATATATTGCATATATTTATATATATATATATATATGCATATATATTATATATATATATATGCATATATATATATATATATATTATATGTATCTAATATTTATTATATATATTATATATGCATATATATTTATATTAATATATATATATGCATATATATTTATATATATATATATGCATATATATTATATATATATATATATGCATATATATTATATATATATATATATGCATATAATATATATATATATATATATGCATATATATTTATATATATGCATATATATATATGCATATTATATAATATAGCATATTATATATATATATATATATATGCATATATATATATATATATATATATATATATATGCATATATATATATATATGCATATATATATGCATATCTATATATATATGCATATATAATATATATATATATATGCATATATATATATATATGCATATATATATGCAATATATATGCATATATATATATGCATATATATATTATGCATATATATACAATATTGCATATATATATGCATATATGCATATATATAGCATATGCATATATATTGCATATATGCATATATATATGCATATATATATATACATATATACAATATATATATGCATATATATATGCATATATGCATATATATAATAATGCATATATATATATATATATATATATAACATATATATATGCATATATGCATATATATGCATATATATATATATATATGCATATATATGCATATATGCATATATATATGCATATATGCATATATATATGCATATATATATATACATATATATATATGCATATATATATATATATATGCATATATATATGCATATATATATATATATATGCATATATATATATACATATATATATATATGCATATATATATATACATATATATATATGCATATATATATATATATGCATATATATATATATATGCATATATATATATATGCATATATATACATATATATATATACATATATATATATATGCATATATATATATGCTATATATATATGCATATATATATATATATATACATATATATATGCATATATATATATGTATATGTATATATATAATATATATATATATAATAAATATTAGGGAATAAATCGAAACTTACAGGGAAAAATCAGATTTAGGATTGAATCCAATTTTATAGTAAAAATATATTATATTAAATTAGAGACAAAACCACTATTAGGCAAATCAAACAATGAAAAACTTAAGCCAATACATATGATTAATTTATATTATTTGTATATGTAACAAGATTATTAAAAAAATATAATTAATATCACGCTACGATCGTTTCATGCCTGCTGTCTTCAAATTTTTGTGTCGCAGTCATTCATCAGGTGGTTTAAATATCTAAAATATAATCAATATTTTTAGATATAAATAATATATATATATAATAAATTTTACTTATATATAAAAACTCTATTTTAAATATGATTATATCGAAATCGACTATAATGTTAAATATTAACTTTAATTATAAGGTAGAAAACCCATATTGTAACATCAATATTAGTCTATATCTAATTACATAAATATTTAAAATGACTAATATATATAAATTATCAATGAAAATATATATAAATATTATAATCAAGATCTAAAATAATCTCTATAAATAATTGTATATAATGAAAACCTAAGAAATTTAATTTTTCATATTTAAAGATGAAATAGCTAATTTCAAAATACAAATAAACTAACTTAAACTGACTTTCAAAATCTTATGTAAAATACTTATAGAAATATTCAATTCTTAGTAATATAGTATTAAATAAATACTATAAGTACTATAAACATAATTATTAATGGGAATAATTATCTAATATAAATTATGCTATTAAATTAGACGTGGCCTAGACCAATCTTTAGTCGAAACATATCTAATTTTATCAACGTTTATCTAATTTATTTAATATCTAATAACATAGAAAATTACGATAATTAGATCATTACATAAACAACAATATTTACATAAGGAGAATATTATTACTCCAAAGGCTTATACAATATTAAAAATTAACAATTTGAAGATCTTAAAAAGATACATACTTTTCTTGGCAAGGTTTAAACAATGAACTAGAATTTTGAATAAAAAAACCTCTTATACAGCGTTTATAAGAATACTCATGGAATTACCTTATTAGTAAAAAAAAAGAATTAATTGTTGAAGAATTCTTTACGCGTGAGGAACCAAGTAGCACTTTTCTCGCAGCGTTGGAGAGATTTTAGTTCTTCTTTTTCACAGTCCTCTTTCCATAGTTTGGAGAACTTCTCTTGATCTGGGCCTTGGGTCAATTTGCGAATTTCTTCGTTGATATCTTCATCGGTGGATTTTATTTTATCCTTATTCGTTTGGGCCCTCAATTTTGGGAGAAAAGCACCACTTGGTTCTCAAACTATGAAGCCGTGTTTCAAACAGAGCACGCCTCCAACAACCCTTTCCAGAAAATAAGAAAACCAAAACAACACGCAAACACCAATACACACCTGTCTAAAAATCGGAACCTTCACTACTATCAAAAAAAGAATACAGGACCTAACCCTAACTCTGTAAGCAGCCAGCGATACAATATCAGAAATACCCCCACTTCAAGCAGAGAAAGGATAAATCAATACCCACAGGATAGACACTGCAACCTTATCCCCACCCAAAAGAGTTACCAATGAAATCTTCGTTCCAACAACCTGTTAAACACCATGCACACAACACAACCCACACCACTCGCAATGATTACCAACGAGGGCTCCTGGAACCACACCCGAATATGGGATATCAGGATGCTCTTCTCAATACTGTTCCAAGAACACACACCATAAATCACAACAGGAGACCCCACATCAACAAGAACAACTATATAATAGCTACCGTCCCAACCACCGCATTCATTTTTTAGACCCAATACGCAAACACAGAGACACAAGATAGCACCAAACAAGCAGGAGGAACCAAAAGTGATAAAAATTATCAATCTAACTCACAAGGAACTAACAGCAAACAAATAAACATACTTTCCAAAGGACTCAAGTTTACACCCACCCCACAACACCCAACTACAATGAAATGAAAGAAGACATCGCAGAATTCTGCAGAAAATTAAGACTTACTGAGGAGCTATACGACAAATACAACGAGGACGAATCGTTAGTCAGAAATAGGAGTAACTACACCCCCTAAAGGTAAGAACAAAAACCTTGATGATTTCTGTGACCACATATCAAATTACCCATATCAACATATGCACAACAAAAAAAACAAACCAAACTTCAGCAAAAAAGAATGGGCTGAGTTGAACAAATTAAACAAGATAAAACAATAACAATCAAAGAGGCCGATAAAGGGAGTGCTGTTGTCTTAATGGATATGACATTTTACATAACTTTGGTACTATCTATGCTGGAAGACACAACATACTATGAAAAGGCACAAAACTACAGTCAACAAAAAATAATGAGGGAACTAAAATCCATGTTAAACCCATACAAAAAAGGGCTCACCGACAAAGAATATCATTATATGACCAATTTCACAAGTAAAACCAGCCAATTCTACGGTATACCTAAGATTCACAAAAGTGAGAAAATAAGTAACGCATGCAAGATAGCTACAGACAAAATAATTAAAGTCCCTAATCCTAATGACCTCAAATTGAGACCCATAATAGCAGGTCCCGCATGCGAAACCCACCGCCTCAGTAACTTTTTAGACACCTGTTAAAACCACTCCTCAAACATGTCAAAAGCTATATAGGGACGACTTGGATATGCTCAATCACCTACCGAATACTATAAACAAAAACACCATACTGGTATCCTTCGATGTAGTCAACCTCTACTCCAATATCCCCCACAACCTAGGACTAGAGGCAATCCAATTCTGGCTAGAGAATCACGCCAACGAACTCCCACATCACATCAAAAAAGAATTCGTGACAGAAGGGGTTAAATTCATCCTGGAAATAACTTCTTCGCCTTCAAAGACAACTTCTGCCGACAAAAATCGGGGACTGCGATGGGTACACGAATGGCCCCCTCCTTTGCCAACCTAGTCATAGGATATCTAGAGATCAGTCTGTATTGTAAGGTTCTAGAAAGATATGGCAGCCCTTTCTCCATCTACATAGAAAACAACTGGAAGAGATATCTAGATGATTGTTTCATTCTTTGGCATAAAAATATAGAAAATCTCACAGAATTCCAAGAAATTTTAAACGGACTGGACGTAAACATCCAATTCACGATGGAATATAGCCAGCAACAACTTCCCTTCCTCGATATCCTCATTAAGAAAGCTAATAATGTAATAGAAACAGACATATATTATAAGCCTACAGATTCTAAGCAATATCTTCCATTCAATTCATGCCACCCCAGACACACCAGGATGAATATCCCCTTCAATCTAGCAAAAAGGATATGCACTATAGTTTCTAATGCAAACACCAGAGACACACAACTACAAGAACTAAAAGATATCCTTATCACCAGGAACTACCCACCTTCACTTATTGACTTGTGCATTCAACATGCCCTTCAACTTAACATCAAGGAACTGAGACATCCCAAATCAAAGAAAAACTTACGACCAAAAGCCTTACCATACATCTCCACACACAACCCTCTTAATAATGAAGCCTTCGGCACCATCCTCCACAACATACCCCTCCTAAAAAAAGACCACAGAATGAACACAATCCTCCAAGCACACACGATCATAAAAAGCAAGAGACAGCCTAAATCTATGAAAAGTCTCCTAACACAAGCCCGAATACACTCTTCAACACAGAAGCTGACAGTAAAAAAATGTGGAAGACCCAATTGCGGGATATGCGATTATCTAATTGAGGGATCAGAGTTCTCCTTCAAACAGGGACAACGGTTTACAGTGAAAAGCAACTTCACATGTGCTTCGGAGAACCTAATATACTCACTAACCTGCTCTGGGTGTCAAGAGCAGTACATAGGCCAAACAAAAAATAGTTTGCGTAAAAGAATGGCCCTGCACAGATCTCAGATAAAAATTCCCCAAAACAGAAAAATAGCTTTCAGCCAACACATAGATACTTGCGCCAACAAAAAAACACCAGGCTTCAGGATTTTCCCCTCTACCAATTTAGGACGATACAACCTCGAGACAACGAATAAGTAAAGAAACTCTATTTATTACAAAATACAGCCACTTCTTAACGGGTCTACGACAAACGATTAATATACCTCAACTTTAGAATAAAAGAATACACACACAAATATTACATTCCAAAGAATCCATTACAAATCAGCCCCAATCACAGCTATAATCCATAACTGCCAACTTCAAGTCATACAACACCTCACTACTTTCACCCATTCATATTCTCCCTTCTCTTTTTTCTTCTTCTTCCTCTTCTTCTTCATCATCATCATTATCATCATCGTCGTCATCATCATCACCATCATCATCATCTTCTTCTTCTCCTTCATCATCATCATCATCAACATCATCATCTACCGCTTCTTCTTCTCCACCTTCTATCTCTTAACTTTATCACTAATGCTTTTTAGTATAACACCTACGCAAATTCCATAAACAAACCTTTCAATAGAAATATTCTCCTGAATTGAACTGCAACTGCTAGCCGTCACTGACCATTCAAAATATGACCATCAAGGCACTCCCAAATTTTTCCACTCCCTCTCCTCATCAACCTTCTTCTTCTACCCTACCAAGAATTCACAACACACAAGTGCAAACAAGGGAGACAGAGAAAGGCAGAATGTCACTTATATTTGAACACTATACAAATATTACTTTAAAAAAACTTTTCTTTTAATTTTTCTAAATTTAATTATTTAATCGTTACAGTTGAAAAGGTCTCAAAATGACCGAAACCGGTACTGAAATGTTCTTTATAAAATTATTTTAGCATTTTCTATTTTGACTTGTTTTTTCATATATATCAACTCATGTGTTCCTTTTCACCCATGTATATATATTATATATATATATGCATATATATATATATATATATATATATATATATATATATGCATATATATATATATGCATATATATATATGCATATATATATATGCATATATATATATATGCATATATATATATATGCATATATATATATATGCATATATATATATATGCATATATGCATATTTGCATATATATATATATATATATGCATCATATATATATATGCATATATATATGCATATATATATATATATGCATATATTTTTATATTATGCATATATTTATATATATATGCACATATATATATATATGCATATATATATATGCATATATATATATATATATATATGCATATATAAATATATGCATATGCATATATATATATATGCATATGCATATATATATATATATATATATATGCATATAAATATACACATATGCATATATATATATATATATATATATATATATGTGCATATATTATATATGCATATATATATATATGTGCATATATATATATATGCATATATTATGCATATATATATATGCATATATATATATATGCATATATATTATATTATATATGCATATATATATATATAAAGTTAATCCAAACAAGAAAACACAGAAAAAAAGAGAAAAAAACACAGCAACGCAGGACGTGGAACAATTAAAGTATTATTGACGCTCAGGAAAGAAGGGAAGGAGGGTTTAACGTTTCGAGCAGAGCTCTTCGTCGGAAACAAGGAGACGGAAAGATCCCAAGGAGGGAAGACAGAGGAGACAATATTTGAGCTGGTGGTGCTTAAAAGATCACATGTTGAAAAGAACAGAATTTGGAGGTAGTTGAAAAATGGTTTTATAATGCAAGAGAGTTCCAAAAAAAGGGAATATATATATATATATATATATGCATTGCCGTGAATTACCGCCCAATCTCACTCACCTCTCATATCATTAAGGTATTTGAGAGAGTGCTGAGATCGCGTATGACTCACTTCCTTGAGAGTCATAATATGCTGAAACTCCAACCAGCATGGATTCCGTAATGGGAGAGTTGACTGACGCAGCTACTGCATCATTTGATGACATTTTGAGAGCCTTGGGAGAGTGTTCATCTACCTTGATTTCAGCAAGGCCTTTGACAGGGGTGATCATAAGATCCTTCTGAGAGAAAGCTGTCCAATATTGGTGTGTCACTGGAAAGCTTGCTGCAGTGGATCAAGTGCTCCTGTCTAACAGAACCCAACATGTTGTAGTCGAAGGAGTCAAATCCAGCCCAGCCAAAGTAGCAGTGGTGTCCCACAAGGCACTGTATTGGGCCCACTTCTCTTCATCATCTACATAAATGATATTACTGACACCATCAAACACAGTAACATCAGAACCTTCGCTGATGATTCCAAGCTCCAGAAGGTCATCAATGGCGTGGATGACTGATAAGCCTCAGTCAGACCTACTGGCTGTTGTCCAATGGGCGGAAAAGAATAACATGTTGCTAAACGAAGACAAATTTGAACTGATCCACTTTGGAAGGGAGGACGCTCTGAAACTCCCATACTCTCTTCCTTCTGGAGAAATTCTTATGGCATCCAACAACATCAGAGACTTGGGAGTAGTAGTAACAGTGGACAACAACATAAGCTGGGCTACATATAAGCAGCAAAGTTGACATGGCCCGCAGAATGTGTTCCTGGATTCTCAGAACCTTCCAGTCGAGAGATTCCCACACTATTATCCTTCTTTCTCCACTTTTGCCAGACCCCACCTTGAATACTGCTGTCCACTGTGGTCTCCCACACCCCCAAAACAAAATATTATGAGAATGAAGCTCCCCAAAGGTCAATAACAAAAAAGATAGATGGCATGTCAGACCTTGACTACTGGGGGTAGACTAGAGAAGCTGAAAACTGTATTCACTCCAACGACGCCGTGAACGCTACATTATCTGTATGATGTGGAAAATATTCCATCAGCACTGTCCAAATGATGTTGGCATCACCTTCAAAATACATCCAAGGCTTGGACCACGTGCCATCCGTCCACAACAAAAATCTAAATCGCATCACATAACGACAATACAGCACAACTATTTCACCTCAATTGGACCCGCTCTCTTCAACATTACACCAGGACACGTCAAGAAAGAAACTGACCAGACAAAATTTATTTATATATATATATATATTGATAAAACGGTAAGATAACAAAAGAAAGAAAGAGACCTCAATATTATGTAAATAGAGGAAATTTTCTATACAAATGTTACATTACTCGGTAGTCAAGATAAAACTCTGAGTTTCAGATGTCGAAGTGGAAATCCACAAACACCATCTCTTCGGTTATCTGGCTATTTGAAAACGTTATGAAAAAATACCGTTAAAAATGAAGGGAAATTTACTCTGTTATAACGCTGCTCGCATTTTTCGTCATAAAAATTATAAAAAATACATAAAAATATATAAAAATATATAAAATCTTCTTGGGACATAACACAGAAAGCATGTTCTATCCGTTTTCTTAGGTGTATGTATGTGTGTATGTATGTGTATATATG
>NW_021826540.1:0-12558 GCF_006345805.1 Octopus sinensis | reverse complement strand
GTACGTATGTATGTAAACAGGCTTCTGTGTATGTACGTGCGTGTACGAATGCGTGAATGTGAACGCGCCTCTTTGGGTGTGGGTGTAGGCGTGTGTGTGCGTGCATGTGTGCATGTGTGTATGTGAACGTGTATGTGTCTTCTGCTTCAGTCATTTTGTTTGCAATGTCTTCTGCTGTTTGATATTTCAGGTTTTTTATTCACTGGAGGCCTTCACTTTGATCATTGGCATTTTTTTCTCAAAAAATAAAAGAATTGAGTTGAAACAATCCTTACTGAAAAACTCGTGTGGAAATTGCACCGATACATTAAGATTACTACCAATGCACAACGAGCTCTCTCTTTCTCTTTCTCTCTCTCTCTTTCTGTCTGTCTCTGTCTCTCTCTCTCTCTCTTTCTGTCTCTATGTGACGGTCTCTCTTATACAATCTCTGCCTGTCTCTGCTTCTTTCACTTTTTTCTTTTTCTCTCTCTCATTATGTATCCGTCTTTCTTTCTAATTCTCTCTCTTTTTCTCCCTCGCCTTCATTCATTTATTCATTCTGTCTTTCTTATTTCCTCTCTCTCTCTCTCTCTTTCTTTCTCTTTCCTCGCTTTTAGACTCTCTCCCTTTCTATCTTTCTCATGATGTCTCTCCCTCTCTTTCTCTCTCTCATACAACCAACACGCGTCTCTTACTTTCCCTGTCTGTCTGTCTCTGTCTCTCCCTCTCTCTCTCTTTCTCTTACTATCTTTACCCCTTCTTTTCATTGTCTCTGTCTCTCCATACAATCTCTTTCATTCATTCTTTCTTTTTCACATTCTTCTTTTATCCCCCCCCTCTCTCTCTTTCTTCTTTCTCTCTCCATCTCATTCTTTCTCGCTTCTTTAATGTGTCCCTTCCTCTTCATTGTCCCTCACTCATACAGTCTTTGTTTGTCATCATCCGTCTCCCTCCCCCTCTCTCAATCTCATGCGACATATGCACAAAGTGTCAACGCCCCCCACCCCAACCATCTCCCTTGCTATGTCATTGTTTGTAAAACTAAAAACCAGAAGATGGTGTGTGTCAAACATTTTAAACCAAACGAATTTTCAATTTTTTTCTTCTTCCTGTTTCTCAGATTCGTCAACCCGGATCTTGCAGGGATTGGTGGATAAAACACGAAAACATTGGAACAAGCTTTGTGAAAACAGTCGCCATTTTTCTACATCATCAATCACATTATTACTCTGATAAGGAACAACAGAAATACTTTGGGCTAGGGATTGGTTTGTGTGTGTGTGTGTGTGTGTGTGTGTGTGTGTGTGTGTGTGTGTGTGTGTGTGTGTGTGTGTGTGTGTTTGTACAGCCAGCCACCCACACATTCACACACACACTCTTACATATCAGTCCATCTCTCTTTTTCTTTCTCTGTCTGTCTGTCACTTATATATATATATATATATATATATATATAGTGGTGTGTGTGTGTGTGTGTGTGTGTGTGTGTGTGTGTGTATGTATGTATGTATGTATGTATGTATGTATGCAACAAGCAAAATGCTAGTTCTAAAATGTCTCTAAGAGATCAACGCAGTAGTTGTACTAACAAGTAATGTTCGTAGCCTCTTCAACCCCAACGGACTTTACTGCGATTTTTTAACCCCCAAGAGGACATCCCCTCCAGCTGGTTAACGATGCACAGCTGCATCCGAGGTATTGCGAGCAGGGGAGGGAACCCCTACCACCTTCTAGCGACGGGACCAGTAGACCGGCCTGGTTTCGAGCTATTTCTGCCTCTCTTCAGCACTGGACACCTCGTCTGCTAGAGATAGCAGTAGCTCGCGTCTGCTCGCAATATTTACAATTTCAAGCGATGTACAGTCGCTGATTTTGCAACAGAAGCAAACATATTTGTACACTTTTTATTCTTTTGCTTGTTTCAGTCATTGGACTGAGACCATGCTGGAGCACCACCTTCTAGAGTTAAAACGAATAAATGATACCCGGAATTTTAAGTATGGTACTTTTTTTTTATTGGCGAAGGTACAAACACTAACACATGCGCACAAACATACTGTCACTTGCATACACACGCACTTCTACACACATGCACACGATCGCATGCTCACTTACAAATACACACACACACACACACACACACATACACACACACATTTATATATGCATAGGGATCCATACATACATACATGTGTGTGTGTGTATCTGTCTATCTATCTGTCTATCTATCTATCTATCTATCTATCTATCTATCTATCTATCTATCTATCTATCTCATTCTATATATATATATATCTTTGGTCATTCGAGGACCGAAGGGAGTCTTTACTCCATTCCCAATTTACCCATATATATATATATATATATATATATATATATATATATATATCAAGAGAGGCTATGTGGTAAGAAGCTTTCCCCCCAACTACATGGTTTCGCGTGGCACCTTGGGCAAGTGTCTTCTTCTTTTACCTCGGGCCAATTAAAGACCTGTGAGTGGATTTGGTAGACGGAAACTGAAAGAAGCTCGTCGTATATATATATATATATATATATATATATGTGTGTGTGTGTGTGTGTGTGTGTGTGTGTGTGTGCGCGCGCGCCACCATCGCTTGACATCCGACATTGAGGTGTTTACGTCCCTGTAACTTAGCGGTTTGGCTTAAAGAGACCAATAAAATAAGTACTTGGCTTACAAAGAATAAGTCCTGGTGTCGATTTGCACGACTAAAGGTGGTGCTCCAGCATGGCCGCAGTCAAATGACCGAAACAAGTAAAAGAAATGAAAGAAAAATAATGGCAATGCACCCCGGCGTTGCCCGGGTGTTATGACCTACAGCTACATTGTATTATTTGTTCCTATGTTATGTGCAGAATCGGCAGACGAGGAATATGAAGCAAACAGCTCCTCTTTATAAACATGTCTTCCGGTCATTTTCCGTCTATCAAATTCAGCCACAAGTCTGTGGTTAGCCGAGGGCTATAGTAGAAAACACTTGCCCAACGTACCATGCAGACGGACTGAACGTAGAACCATGTGGTTGGAAAGCAAACTTCCTACCCACACACTCATTCTTACACCTAATATGTGTGTGCGCCCTCGCGCGCGCGTGTGTATGAGTGTGTGCTTACATTTATTGTTAACTCGTGTATTGTGTCCCACTGTCTCAAAGTTAGCAGTTCATCAAGCAGAGATCTATAAAATAAATGCCAGATTGAAATATGTGCTGAGGTCAGTATGATCAATTAACTTTTTGAAGGTGATACTTCATCGTGGCGACAGTCGAAAGACTAAACCCAGTAAAAATGTTTGAAGACTTAATGGCTTCAAATTTAAAGTAATGGATTACTAACCACAAGATAATGAGTTCAAAACTTCGTATTGAACCTCCACTCAAAACGATAACACTATATGTACATCAGAGTCTATTTGACTTCCAACAATTAACAAATGTAATTTGAAGTTGAATGCTTAGCAGTAAGAACGATGTCCGAATTTCCTAAAAAAAATTATTGTTTCGAACTTATTGTATCGAACCCGAAACGATAAAAGGCAAAGCCGGCCTATGCGGAATTTGAACTCAGAACGTAGAGAGAAACGAAATGCCGGTAAGCATTTCGCTCGGCGTGCTAACGATTCTGCCAGCTCACCAATAATAATAATAATAATAATAGTAGTAGTAGTAGTAGTAGTAGTAGTATAGTAGTAGTAGTAGTAGTAGTAGTAGTAGTAGTAGTAGTGTTTTCTACTAAAGATACAAGGCCCGAAGTTTGGTGGAATGGGAAAGTCGATCACACTGACCCCAGTATTTGACTGGTACTTAGTTTATCGACCCCAAAAGGATGAAAAGCAAAGTCGACCCCAACGGAATTTGAACTCAGAACGTAGAGACAAGCGAAATGCCGCTAAGTATTTCACCCGGCATGCTAACAATTCTTATTTCTTTATTGCCCACAAGGGGCTTAACATAGAGGGGACAAACAAGGACAGACAAAGGGATTAAGTCGATTACATCGCCCCAGTGCGTAACTGGTACTGTAATTTACTTAATCCGACCCCGAAAGATGAAAGGCAAAGTCGACCTCGGCGGAATTTGAACTCAGAACGTAACGGCAGACAAAATACGGCTACGCATTTCGCCCGGCGTGCTAACACTTCTGTCAGCTCGCCGCCTTCAAGGATATATTAAAAACCAGCAACAACAACAACAACAACAACAGCAACAAACAGCAATAACCAATATCACATGTTTCTATAAACTCCATGGTTGAATCGCGCCTAGCCAAGGCCGCGTATTGCATCAGCTCCCAGAAGTCATATACAAGATTAGCAGAATTTAATTTTTAAATCACAATCACCCCGTACATACCCTGTTCGTGGTTTTTTACTTTAGCAGAAATCACGCTTTTTTGGTTTGTCTTGATGAATTTCCTTCCGTGGCGTTCCTCACTAATTTGTCGCTCGTGGGTTCTCTATTAGTCTGGTTAACCTGAAATCGGCTGATGCGAACCGTGCATGGGAGATTTCTTTGGGACTAAAAGTTGCTTCTTCGCTTTGCAACTGTGTTGTTCGTTTCAATCAACAGATCGCGGCCATGCTGGAGGAAAGCGTTGTAGGGTTAGTCGAACAAATCAACCCGTCACGGAGCATTTATTGTAAGTCTATCGGACCCTTTCTGCCGAACCGCTCATATTATGAGGACGTAAACAAGCCAACACCGGTAGTCAAGCGACATAGAAACAAACACGCGCTCGCACACACATACATAAATATAAATACTTGTATGTGTATATTATATATATATATTATATATATATATATATATATATATCTTCTTCCGTTTACTTGTTTCAGTCATTAGTCTGCGGCCATGCTGGGGCGGCACCACCTTGAGGAATTTTTAGTCAAATAAATCGGTCCCAGTACCTATTTGTTTCATAGCCTGGTACTTATTCTATCGGTTCTCTTTTGTCGGTCCGCTAAGTTACGAGAGCATAAATACACGAACACCAAATCGTCAAGCAGTGGTGGGTGACTAACACAGATACGACTCACACACACACACACGCGCAGATACATTCATACACATACGGTGGGCTTCCACGTAGTTTCCGTCTCAGAGATTTACTCAAGGCTTTGGTCGGCTGAGAGTTGTAATAGAAGATACAACGCAAGGTGTCACCCTATCGTTGCAAAGCGAATTTCTTAAGAATACGCCAATGCTTGATACCATATAGATATGTTTCCCTTCCGTCTTTCTACGTTCCATCGTTTCCCATAAAGACCAACTGCAATAAAACCAGTCTTTTTCTTTTCTTTTCCAATTGTCCAACCAGTATAAAACATTACCTTCATTAAAATGCGTCATTTAACGCCAACACCATCTCTAACACCACCCTTCCTGCTGCCATCTTTGCCAAGTTACTGTTCTAGTCTTCTCTAACTCATTCTGGTGTCATTGATTCACCGTTATTATTAATTGCGATCACATATTTTACTGCCTGGTGTGTTGGCTTCTCATTTTATCATAAAACCCAACAGTGAAGCCATTTTAGTGTCCTGTAGCTGTCGTGTTTTCTCACTTTTTCCTTCATTAGTTATAAACAAAATATGTTAGCTGTATTCCTTCTTTTTCTACTGTCTTACTTTAAAGTACCACCATAGGCTTACAAGACGATGGAAAACCTTGGTACAAGATTATTGTGGTAAATCTTTAGGTTGTATTTCTGACATGCGATATTTCGTTAATATTTTAGCTGAAATTTTAGCCGTGGTTTCTTCCTCGAAGTGTTCCTCTGCGCAAACTTTTAGTAACTTCATTGCTCACCTTGAAAAAAATTTACGCCTGCATCTACATACCACGGGACCACGTGATCGACCAGACTATTAGCTGTTGTTATACAACGCTGGTCACAATGCGCTTTGCATTGCTTTATCGTTCGATTAATGCCACCCGGTTGACTAGGCGAGCAGACCAACATTCCTACCCCCGATCGGAAGGATAGTCTGTCGTAGGATGGCCCATTTACATCTGAGTGGACTGGGGTAACGTGAAATTAAGTGTTTTGCTCAAGAACACAACACGCGGCCCAGCCCGGCCCGACCCGGGAATCGAACCGACTATCTAACGATCGTGAGTGCAACACCCTAACCACTAGACCACGAGCTTTCACACATCTACATATAGTGTTGTTAATTAGTGGTCTATTTTGTCTATTCTTTCTCCTTGCTAGTTTGAATAGTACACGGAGTATAGAAGGTTTGAGACATTTTGGCACAGTCGTTGTGGCGCTGCCGGTTTGTCGTTGTCAGTTTGGCGCTGACTTATCTGATATTATACGTTTTAATGTTTCTCTCGTTCTGACCCTACCTGTCCACGTGTTTGTGCGCGTGAGGATAAGGAAAGGGTTTATGTCAATTGTGTTCAATAAATAAATTGTAATCTCTCTCTCTCTCTCTCTCTCTCTCTCTCTCTCTTTCTCTCTCTTTCTCCCACCTTTCTCTCTTTTTCTATTTGTATGTGTATATTCTTTCGCATGAGTATGTTTGTGTGTCTGCATCTGTGTGTGTGGAGGAGGTTTCGTGTGTGTGTGTGTGAGTTTGCCTCCCGCGGCACAAAGTACTTTCACCAAAACAGATTCAGTGTCCAGTGAGCCATGCCATATCGCCAGCATCCAAACAGCCACGCCCAACTGACTAATTCCGGAATTTTGAGACATCCCCAAGACCAACGTTCTGCTTCTTGTTATCATTCCTCTCAAGACACAAAATATTACAGCCTAAAATTAAACTCTGATCAGAAAAGCTAATTATTCTTTTACTTGTTTTTGTCATGAGACTGTGGCCATGCTGGGGCACCGCCTTGAAGAAATTTAGTCGAAACTTATCGACCCCAATACTTTTTTTAAAGCCTGGTATTTATTCTATCGGTCGAGTTTGCCGACCTGCTAAGTTTCGGGGACACATCCCAACACCGGTTTTCAAGCGGTAGTGGAGAACACCCACACATACATGTACATTTGTTTGTGTGTGTGAGTGTGTGTATGTGCGTGCGCGCGCGTGTGCGTGTGTGTACACAAACACGACGGGCTTCTTTCGACCAAATCCGTTCACAAGGCTTTGGTCGGCCCGAAACTATAGAAGACCCTTGCCCAAGGTACCACACAGTGGGTCTGAACCCAAACTACGTCGTTGGGAAGCAAACTTCTTACCACACAGCCACGCCTGCGCTCAAGGAAAACTAATATCCGTTTATTTAATAAACCTTTCTACAATAGGCACAAGGCCTGAAATTTTTTTTGGGGGGGGGGGTGACTAGTCGATTACATCGAACCCAGTGTTTCACTGGTACTTAACTTATCGATCCTGAAAGGATGAAAGGCAAAGTCGACGTCGGCGGAATTTGAACTCAGAACGTAAAGACCGACAAAATGCTGCTAAGCCTTTTCCCCAGCGTTGTAATGATTCTGCCACCTCGCTGCCTTCCGTCTAGTTAATAATGCAACTTGATGTAAATGCTTGTCTATTTTTAGTAATGATATAACATTGTAAGGTTTCTTAATATGTCACTCAAGTTGCTATGTTAACAGACTCCGTGTCTGTTTTTAAATGAAGACGTTTATAAACAACCAGTTCATTCTCGGTACACCCACTTGTAACAGTATGAAATCAGAATGGCCGACAGTGCATCAACATATATGCTGTGGTCTTTGCCTGGGAAAAAAAGGAAATCTTTTCGTAGACATGTCGTGTTACAAACACAATAAACAACAGAGCGAGGCAAAAATCATGCCAACAGTAGGCCACGAGAACATCAGACGTTTGTCGACTTCCTTGAGCCTTATTAATAACGTGTAGTCGCTACGAAACATGTCTCCCTTGACACATAGGGAAGAGTGAATAATATATTCACTGATGTTGCATAAAGCGGCCACGCTGAATAAAACTCGGTGTCCGCAATTCAAACAGCATTAAAATAAAATAGCTTTCTGCGTATCATACTTAACGTATATGCAAGGTATGATGCGGTAGATTTTGACTGAAACAAAACCTCTTCATGGACGCGTGTTAAAAACACGATGTATTGTATATAGGGGCGAGACGAACATCATTCCCAGAAGAACAAGATCCACGTAATTTGCTGTGACTGCCAAAGTTGCTGAATATTCCTCAAATTCAAAAGTTCTGTGTTAGCTTCAGCTATGTGTGTGTGTATGTGTGAAGGCGCGTGGCCAGGTGCTTAATGCGTTGCACTCACGATCGCTACATCGTTGGGTCAATTCCCGGCCCAGGACCAGGCGGTTCGTTGGGTTCTTTAGCCAAACACTTCATTTCACGTTGCTCCTGTCTGGCTGACCCCTACGACGGCAAGAGAAATGTTGTCCTCGCCTAATCAGCGAGGTGTCATCATTCGAAAGCACATTGTAACCAGCAATGTATATCGATCACGTGAATATATGTGTGTGTGTGTGTGTGTGTGAAGGCGCACGGCACAGTGGTTAGAACATCGGGCTCATAATCAAGAGGTATTGAGATCAATTCGCGGCCCGGGTTGTGTGTTGTGTTCTTGAACAAGACACTTTATTCCTCGTTACTCCAGTTCCCTCAGCTGTAGAGGTGAGTTTTGACGTCACTGGTGCCAAGCTGTATCGACCTTTGCCCTTCCCATGGGCAACATCGGTGGTGTAGAGAGGGGAGGCTGGTATCAATGGGCAACTGCTGGCCTTCCATAAAAAGCATCATTGCCTAGACTTGTGCCTCGGAGGTGAACTTTTTAGATACAATCCCATGGTCATTCATGACGAAAAGGAGTCTCTACCGTTTACCCTAATATATACACACATACATATATGCACATATATATTCCTTGCTGTCCTTCTCTTCTGCCTGCTACTGTCACGTGACCAGCGGCCAGTTCCTCCTTTTCTTCCTTTCTTAGATTGGTCCCTAACCTGACCTGTCGCAAATTCTCTCTCTCCGTTCTACATCGCTCAAAACATTTCATAAGCGTTACCCACTATTCTCGTCTTATTGGCCCCCAAGGCCGTATTTTGTTCGACTGTTTGTCCTCGTCCACCGCCCTAAATCACACTCTGTGTCATTTTGCTTGTTTTTTTTTTCGTTTTGGTTGCTCTTGTCTCTATTTCTACGCAAAAAAACTCTTTCTTGCGGGCACCGCCAATTGGGAAGCGTTCAACTTATCGTTAAAGATGCGAAACTGAAAAAGTATCGTTGGTCGATAACTGATGAAGAATTATGGACCTTCTGTTTGTCTCCAGTTTATTTTACATTCAGTATACATTTCCTCATTTGTCTATATATATATTATATATATAATATATATATATATATATATATATAATATAAATAATTAAATAAGGCAGCTATTCATACACAAACACACATACATACATACACACATATACATACATACATGATTACATACATACATACACAGAAAACAGGTAATGTATTCAGTGCTTCACACCACACCTGTTTTCTGCGTGTCATTTTTTTTCTCTTATTTTTCTATGTCTTATTGTTTCTCGTAATTCGCACGCTAGCCTATTGCGAGGTCGATCCCCCGCGTCGCACCACTCTGAAGATTGGAGTGCAATGTGTAAACCAAGGACGCGTCCCGTCTGTGTTTACCTGTCGCACGTTTCAGTCTCCTCTCTCAATATATGTACATATACATACATACATACATACATACATACATACATACATACATACACACACATATATATATTATAATGTGTTGTGTGTGTGTGTATATATATATATATTTATATACATATATGTATATGGATATATATATGTGGGGGTGTTGATATATATATATATATATATATATATATATATATATATATTATATATTATATATATAATCAATAATAATAAAGGTAAAATTGCTGAACCCTAATTATAATTATACTCGTAATTATAAAATACTATATACATATATATATATATATATATATATATATATATATATATATATATATATATATATATATATATAATATATATATATATATATATATGTATATATATATATATATATATATATATATATGTACATATCTATGTATACATATATATATATACACCCTGATGAAGCGTAGAGGCACACCAAAGTACCCTAATTTTATCTACCGATCACTACAGTACACAGAAAAGATGTAAATAACATGTGGGGTACCGTGACCTCTTGGCTGAAACAGCTGTAAGAAACTGCTCTTCTTTCTCTATTCTAGAAGCTAACGGTACTTACGTATGCAAAACACAATCTTTACATATGTATATATATATTCTCGTAATTGTTTAAAATCAATATACAGACATGATGTAATGTCTAACAGTTGATGCATACTACCTCTGGATCCCCTCCATTTTCTTCTTGCCGTATAAATTAAGGGTAAACCACTTTTTACCCTCGCTCATTTACTACGCTCAATAGTGTGATTGCCACGCAATACTCAACAGTTGTGTAGTAATAATTGGGTATATTACCAGCAGTATATTGGATAGATACTATCCCTTAGTTGGGTTGATTCACAACCCCTAATTCGCCTTGAATTATATATATATATGTGGGGTGTACATATATATATGTATTTACCTTCCTTCTTTTTCCGCTCTCCTGTCTTTGAAAACCTGTCCCCTCTCGTCTACGACTTCCTGCTTTTCAGTATGTTTACCTCGTGAAGACCACTCGCGTTTTTTCCCCTCTGTCCTCCCACCTCGGGATCTTTCTTTCTCTTATGTTTCCGACGAAGAGCTCCGCTCGAAACGTCATACCCTCCTTCTTCCATTTTTTCCTGGGCGCCTAATAATACTTTAATTGTTCCACCTCTTTGTGTTGTTGTCTTTTTTGTTTTCTTGTTTGGATTAACTTTATATATATATGTACATATATATACAGAGAGATGTATGTGTGTGTGTGTGTGTGTGTGTGTATATATATAAACGCAACACAGGTGATAAGAAGTGAAGAGACGAGTAAGACGGTGGTAAGGACCTGAGGTCAGGTGATGTACATGACCAGCTACCTCTGATGAGCAGAGGCCACTGTGACAGCTATAGAAAGAATCAGAGAGAGAGGGGGAACAGAGAGAGAGGGGGAGGAACAGAGAGAGAGAGAGAAAAGAGCCAAACAGACAGATAGAGAGCAAGGATCCAGTCCGGCTGCGGCCCCGAGGCTGGGATGTGCCTATCGGTGTAATTAAATTCTAAAAACTATATTATTTCTTGGTTGAAATGTTTTTACTAAATATATTTTAAGTTTGGCAGAATGTCGGAATTGTTAAAGGTTCGGCTCAAGATGCCTCGTGCTGTTCCTTGCGTCGCTTTGCATTTTATATTCTTGGGTTTGGAGACTTGAAACGTTGCGCCTGGTTCAACACGGCCATTAGGCTTTCATGGGTGTCTTTTGATGGGCTGCACTCTGATGCCAAACGATCAGTTCTGCTCACCTTTGCCCTCTCTTGCCCTCCTCCCCGCCAATAGCTTCGGAGGGTCCGTGCAATAAAGAGTCACAAGTGCTGGGCGGAAGTGTCTTGGGGTCAGTTGGGCAGACGAATGCGTGGTTGGCGCCCGGGCGTTACAACAATAACAGCAACAACAACAGCAACTACTACTACTACTACTACTACTACTACTACTGCTACTACATTTCTTCCACCACTACAACTATCATCACCACCACTTCTGCTGGTTCAACTACTGTTACTTGTACTACTTCCCACCCTCCACAATCGTCACCACAACTACTGCCCATACAATCACAATGCTTACGCACCACCACACCACTGGCGCTCCATTATGTCGGGTTATACAACAGGTAAAGCCAGTTGACATTCGTCACAACGTTTTCTAACTCCTTCAAATACAGGTATGTCTGGCTGTCTAGGCGGGTGTGTGTGACTATGTCTGACTATATGGGTGGGTATATGTATGTGTGTTTGTGTATGTGTAAGCGTGCGTGCTTGCATGTGTGTGTGTGTGTATGCGTGGTGCTGTCATACATATGGGCGTCTGGTGTTTAGCTGACACTGTCTTTGGCTCCGTCTCTCTCTCTCTCTTTTTCCTCACTCTCTCACTCTCTCTTTCTTTCGCTCTTCCTCTCTCTCTCTCTCTGTCTGTCTCTCTCTCTCTCTGTCTCTGTCTCTCTCTCCCTCTCTGAATGCCTCTGGATATATTGTGTCTCATTCATATGTCAGTGATTGGTGAGTGACAGAAATCTATCTCATCTTTCTCTTTCTCTTTCTCTCTCTCTCTCTCTTTTTCCCTCTCTCACTCTCTCTCTCTCGCTCTCTCCCTCTCTCTCATTCTGTCTACCTATCTATCTATCTATCTATCTATCTATCTATCTGTCTGTCTGCCTGTCTGTCTGTCTGTCTATCTATCTATCTATCTATCTATCTATCTATCTATCTGTCTGTCTGTCTGTCTATCTATCTACCTATCAATCTATCTATCTATCTATCTATCTATCTATCTGTCTGTCTTTCTATCTGCCACCACTACCACCACCACTATCGTCGTCGTCTTCGCCGTAACTCGTAACC
>NW_021826539.1:2500-12573 GCF_006345805.1 Octopus sinensis | reverse complement strand
TTCTCATGAATATCCGTACATTCGGAAGTGCGTTCGCATTGACATTTTTTCCAAATTTCTCTTTCTCTCCATAACCATTTGTCTATTGTATGTTGTCCATATTTGTTGACTTCAGTGTGGATGTTTTACAGTAAATATCTCTCCACAGTAGTGCATTCGTTGATAAAACGTTCTCTAGTAATTTTGCTTTTATTCTGGAATTGTGGAAGAGGATGCTGCTCGATTACATGGACTCCAGTGTTCAATTGGTACTTAATTCATTGGCCCCAAAATGATGAAAGCCGACCGTAGCAGAATTTGAAACCAGAAAGTAAAGACGGACGAAATGACGCTAAGCACTGGGGTCGATGTAATCGACTGGACCCTTCTCACCAAATCTCAGCCTTTCTTCCTGAAGCGGAAAGAATTCTTCTTCTTCTTCGAGCGGTTCCAAGCAGTGTTGCTTTCTGCAGGTGCTCGACCCTTATTGCAGTTCCTATTTGTTCCACGTACTTCTCGAGATATTTGCTCACTGTTCCTAGGGCTCCGATAATAATAATAATTATTGTTGTTGTTGTTATTTTTATTATTATTATTATTATTATTATATTATTATTATTATTATATTATTATTAATATTATATCATTATCATTGTTGTTATTATTATTATTATTATTATTATTATTATTATTATTATTATTATTATATTATTACTATTACTATTATTATTATTACTTATTATTATTATTATTATTATTATTATTATTATTATTATTATTATTAGTTATTATCATTATATTATTATTAGTGCAACGAGCTGGTAAAATCGTTAGCACGCCAGGCAAAATGCTTAGCGGTAATTCGTCCGTCGCTTCGTTCTGAGTTCAAATTCCGCCGAGGTCGATTTTGCCTTTCATTCTTTTGAGGTCGATAAAATAAGTGCCAGTTGAACAGGCCAAAATGGCTGCCCTTGTGGCAAAATTGGAAACCATTATTATTATTATTATTATTTATTATTATTATTATTATTATTATTATTATTATTATCCTTATTATTATTATTATTTCCCTTTAATAGAACGCGACGGTCTAGTGGGTGATTGATTATCTGTCTTTAGTGATTAATCCTACATTATCGATTCAGTCTATTGCGTCTCACCCCCTCTCTCCCTCTCTCTCCCTCACTCTTCCTCTCTCTCCTTCCTTTATATTATATAACATATGATATATGTTGTATGATATAAAATATATAAGTATTATATATATATACACGCACACATGCATACATACACAAACACACACACACAACACACACACACATATATACATATATATATATATTATATTCTCCACCAACAAGATCATTGACTCCATCCCTCCTCTCTCTCTTGCTCTCAATCGTTCTCCCTTTGTATCTCTCTCTCTCTCCCTCTCTCTTTATTTCAAGCACACGGAATTATATTTTTCAAAGACAACCATTTATCTGAGATTAACCACAACAGTTATAATGAAGGAGAGAGAGAGAGAGAGAGAGAGAGAGAGAGAGAGAGAGCGAGAGCAAGAAAGAGAGTTAGAGAGAGTGAAACAAAGAAGGAGAGAGAGAGAGGATGGGAGGAAAATAGGTAAAAAGTGAGGGAAGGAAAGGAAAAAGGAGATGGAGTGTTGGACAGCTGTTAAGAGAAAGGCAGGAACAGTAAAAGACCTCTTTCACCATTTATACACACATACACACACACACACACACACACACACACACTCATACACTGTATAAATTCTATCTTTTACTGGTTTCAGCCATTAGACTGCGGCCATGCTGGAGCACGCTTTTCAGGAGTTCTTTAAATTCTAGTTCTTATTGTATCGTTTTCTTTTGTCGAACCCCTGGGTTACGTGGACATAAACACACCACCACCGCTGGTGGAGGAACAGACGCAGATACAAAGACACACACACACACACACACACACACACACACACACACACACACATATATATATATAAGTATATATATGTATATATATATGCATATGTATATACGCTACCCACTACACATTCTTTATTTTTTCTCCTTGTTTCTTTCTGTGGAAGAGCGTAGGCTCGAAACGTTAAAGACATTTTCATTTCCAGAGCGTTAAACTAATACATCTGTTTGTTGTCTACACAACCTGTCTTCGACTTTTGTTTTCTTTTGTAAATTTTCCTATTATATATATCTGAATAGTTTTCTTGAAAAAGGTTGGTTGTAATATATCTGTCACAAACGATTTAACCAAAGTCGGTTTATCGGAAATTTGCTTTAGGCTTCAGAACAGGTAAATACTACTTTGATTGATTATCTGAACTTTAATCATAAATCTGATCGATCCAGATCGATCTGGAGGTAAACAATGATGACAATGAAGAATGCAACGGCGACAATAACGATGACAACAACGACGGTGATAATAGCGATGACAGGGAAAAAAACGACAATAAGGATGAGATAACAACGGCGCGATGACAACGATGACGACAATGATAACGACAACATAGACAGCTTTGAGAATCACGTTGATGATAAGATCGATGGAAATTTTGGGTTGTCCGGAAAGTTCGTGCCGATTTTTTAAAGGAAACAAAAAAGGTCAATAAATACTTGCCGTTACATTTTTAATCAACCAAATACAAACCATTTTGTTGCACAATGCGTCCTCCATCTTTCCTTTAACTTGAAAATGCCCTCTTCCCAGAATTGATGTGGTTTCATGGCAAAGAATTCATTAAGGTATCTTTTTACGTCATCAAACGAATTGAGAATTTTACCATTAAGGCTATTCTGCAGAGACCTGAATAAGTGGAAATCCGAAGGAGCAATATCTGGTGAATATGGAGGGTGGGGTAATATATCCCAGCCGAGCTGCAGCAATTTTTGTCTGGTTCCCAAAGAATCAAGTGCCGAAAATGAACTTTCTTATCTTCCATTTTAAAGGGTTACAGAATTAACACAGGTTACAGGAACACAAACCTTCTTCCCCGAAACGATAGCTTAAACCTTGCTCTAATTGGAGGTGTAGTCAAATCCTATTTTATGGATTCAACCATGTTTTAACATAAGTCGAAAGGTAAGCTACTATAAATCGGCAGGAACTTTCCGGACAATCCAATAACAATGATTGCGATTAGATCGACGACAATGAAAACAACGATGAGGAAATCGATGACACCAGTTACGATGAGAACGAATATAACGTCGGCTACGATGATGACAACAATGTCGATGGCGACTGTGACGTGCGATGAGGAAAATGATGGGACCAATGAAGTGGATGCTGATAACCAGGACGATGACAGGTATGATGATGACATCTACAACGATGATGACAAACGGTGATGACAAACGATGACGATGACAATGATGACGACTACGACAATGACGATGATGGCAATGATGATGACGATAACAACAACGATGACAAAGATGATGACAACAATGACAACGATGATGATGATGACAACGATAACGGCGACGACAACGACGATGACGATGACAACGACGACGACAACGATGATGACAAACGATGACGATGACAATGATGGCGATTACGACAATGAAAACGGGGACGACAACAACGATGACGATGACGGCAATGATAATGACGATGAGAGCAATAACGACGATGACAACGACGATGACGATGACGATGACAAAGATGATGACAACGATGATGACGATGACAACGATAACGACGACGACATCGACGATGACGATGACGATGACGAGGACAGCGAGGATGAAAACAATGACGATTATGACAACGATGATCATTATGACAACGACGACGACGACAACGATGACGATTATGACAACGATGAAGGCGATGACAACAATAACGACGATGACAACGACGACTACAACGATAATGACAACGATGACGATGATGACAATGATGAGGACGATGACACAATGAACATTATGACGACGATGACGACGATGACAACGCTGACGGTTATGACAGCGATGAGGGCGATGACATTTCATTAACTATATCGATATCAGAATATCATCTAATTAGATTTCGTTTCGTAAAAATATCGGAAAATTTTTCTGTTGGACAACTAACTGACCGAACTCTTTCAAGACATTCTAATTAGAAAAATAAAAATGCTGCATTCATAGAATTTCCTGTCTCAGACAATTGGTTTCTTATATTCTTTTATTTACCGTTTCTCTTCTGACTGTTTGTTAATTTTTTCCCCCTCGTTTTCCGATTTTTATTTTTTATAACTGTACGTATTCATTGTTCGACTCATTTGGTTTTTCTTTAAATGTTGTTTTACTATCATCACATCAAACGTCAAACTTTTATGTCATCTATCTGTCTATCTGTCAGTCAGTCGTCTGTCTGTCTGTCTATCTATCTATCTATCTGTCTGTCTGTTTGTCTGTCTGTCTATCTATCTATCTATCTATCTATCTATCTATCTATCTATCTATCTATCTATCTATCTATCTATCTATCTATTATAGATTATCATAAACTCAAATATACACACACACCACACATATTTGTATCAAGGGAAATATAGATATAAATTTATATAGGTATATTTGGTTATATATAATATATATTATATATATATATATATATATATATATTATATATATTATATATATATATATATATATATATATATATATATACATATATATACAATAAATATATATAATATCTATTATATATATATGGATGGATGTAGTATATGTGTATAATGATATAGTCTGTTAGCGATAATATATCATTCAGTTTTATGCTAAGCTTATACCAAGGAAAAGTTTAAAAAAGCAACTTCCGGCAGCTCGTAAAATATATGGATACTTTCTTTCGGCATTGCATTATAGGGTTTATAACTTGTGGAATAAATATTAACGGGATTAAATTCGCTACCTCGCTGGTTATCAAGTGAGAAATACATTTTAGAAAGTTAAGTTATTTAAAAATATGACAAATGGAGGAGAAAAAACCAGTATAAGAGAAACTTCAAAATGGAAATCAGCTTTGAAGTTAAAGAACGAAAAATATTAAAGTATTTGAGATTGCAAAGATTATGAGATCAGGATTGTATATTTGTGGATCAATTGAAGACGGAAATAGGGAAAATATGATTGCTCGTTGAGGCTTTTGAAAACGTGGCAATTTTCAGTTATGCATAAACAGCATAGGCGCAGGAGTGGCTGTGTGGTAAGTAGCTTGTTTACCAACCACATGGTTCCGGGTTCAGTCCCACTGCGTGGCACCTTCTCGGGCCGACCAAAGCCTTGTGAGTGGATTTGGTAGACGGAAACTGAAAGAAGCCGTTGTCATATATATATATATAATATATTATATATAATTATATATATATATATATATATTATATAATATATATATATGTGCGTGTGTGTGTTTGTGTGTCTGTATTTGTCTCCCTAGCATTACTTGACAACCGATGCTGGTGTGCTTATGTCCCCGTTACTTAGCGGTTCGGCAAAAGAGACCGATAGAATAAGTACTGGGCTTACAAAAGAATATGTACCGGGGTCGAGTTGCTCGATTAAAGGCGGTGCTCCAGCATGGCCGCAGTCAAATGACTGAAACAAGTAAAAGAGATAAAAGTAAAAGAGCATATTGTGTTCCATTTCCGTGCGTTCTGCATCTTTCGTATATATTTAAAGTTAATGGTGAATTCATCAGCATGTTGTTTCAAATTGCAGACATATTGGATAATTTCGTTTTATCACTCTCTTCTGTATTTCTGAAGGACAAAAGTATGATCGAAATAGGGTTGTTGAAACGTGCCTTCCACCATACAAACATTCGTCGTAAATTGAAAGAAATTTTGTATGCCATGACCGAATGGAAGTACTTTGAAATATTCGTCGTAAATATGATATAACAAATATTCGTCGTGTGTGCTGTAGCCCACACTAAGAAAAGCACTTGACTTACACACCACAATGTGAGTTTACGCGAAATTTTGCTTAATTGGGGTTGAAATTTGAAAAACTGTACCTGGCACGACCCGATGCATTCTACTCTTAAAAATGCTAGGTAAATTGTAATTGAATAAATCCTATATTGTAGATTTCTATAAGAGACAAATATTCGTCGTAAATTTGATATAACATTTATGTTCTGTGAAGAATTCTGCTTTTGTCTAGTCACTACTCCTTAAGACGGCATGCTTTTGCATTTCTCGTTATCCTTTCGGTCTTGCTTAGTTTAGTTGCTTTACATGCCATTACGTGTTTTTCAGATTGGAAGTATAATACTCTCTTTTACTCTTTTACTCTTTTACTTGTTTCAGTCATTTGACTGCGGCCATGCTGGAGCACCGCCTTTAGTCGAGCAACTCGACCCCGGGACTTATTCTTTTTTGTAAGCCCAGTACTTATTCTATCGGTCTCTTTTTGCCGAACCGCTAAGTGACGGGGACTTAAACAACACAGCATCGGTTGTCAAGCAATGCTAGGGGAACAAACACAGACACAAACACACACATACACACACATATATATTATATATATATATATATATATATATATATATAATATATATATATATATATATATATATATATATACATATATACGACAGGCTTCTTTCAGTTTCCGTCTACCAAATCCACTCACAAGGCATTGGTCGCCCGGGGCTATAGCAGAAGACACTTGCCCAAGATGCCACGCAGTGGGACTGAACCCGGAACCATATGGTTGGTTAACAAGCTACTTACCACACAGCCATTCCTGCGCCTATGTTAAATTAGCCACTTAGCTTAAGGTTATTTCTATTAAATAATTTGTATGAACTGGTAACTGATTACGAAACTTGTTAAAATTAAGGCGAAATTCCATTAACAGTATTAGACTTTTACGTATATAAGAGAGGTGAATGATCTATAATCATTTCCGCCCAACCTTTTAGATATGGTTTTCGACATAAATTCCCGTATGGACAACAATATCTTCTAAAACACACTAAAATCTGATATTAAGAATGTTAAGAAATGAAATATCCGTATTCTAAAAGATATGCTATACAAAACTATACAACTGTGTATAAAAGTTGGATATAATATGCTCCTAGTTTTACCATGAAATGAAAGATCATCGAGAAACGCTTGCTATACAGAAATAGGATAACAACTGTTAAGTTAAAGCTTTTAATAATACGCAAAATATGTAAACATTAGATCAGAAAATCTTTATTAAATATCGCCACTTCGATAAATACAGTCTGAGGCACAAGAAGATGATACAAATATCCGGCTAAATGGATCAATACATCGTTATTCATAGGAACAGATACTACACAGTCCGTCGTTTAGAATAATACGCTCTTCGATATTTTCAACCATTTATGATTCCTTGCCCGTTTGGATCAATATCGTTTAAGTTTTATCATTTTCTTGTTTCAGTCATCAGACTGCGGCCATGTTGGGGCACCGCCTTGAGGAATTTTGAGTCGAATGAATCGACGCCTGGTACTTATTCCATCGATATTTTTCACCGAACCGCTAAGTTATGGGGACGTATGTGCACCAGCACCGGTAGTCAAGCATTGGTGGAGACAAACATAGACACACGCATGCGCGCGCACGTATACGCACACACACACACACACACAAACACACACACACACAAATATATACGACGGGCTTCTTTCAGTTTCCGTCTATCAAATCCACTCACAAGACTTTGGTCGGCCCGAGGCTATAGTAGAAGACATTATAGTAGAAGACATTAAGGCGGCGAGCTGGCAGAAACGTTAGCACGCCGGGCGAAATGCTCAACAGTATTTCGTCTGCCGTTACGTTCTAAGTTCAAATTCCGCCGAGGTCGACTTTGCCTTTCATCCTTTCGGGGTCGATAAATCAAGTACCAGTTACGCACTGGGGTCGATGTAATCGACTTAATCCGTTTGTTTGTCCTTGTTTGTCCCCTCTATGTTTAGCCCCTTGTGGGTAGTAAAGAAATATATAGTAGAAGACATTTGCCCAAGATGCCACACAGCGGGACTGAACCGAGAACCATGTGGTTGAGAAGCAGACATTTTACTACACAGCCTGCGTTTGTTCATCTATTTACAACAAAATCCATCCTTTTCCCATCCACCTTAATTGCTACCTCGCTGATTACACTACACTTTATAAATAACATATTCTTTGATATTTTCAACTTTTAGCAGACAAAGAGCAGCTCAGCGGCCTTTTCCCATAACTTTTTCTATGGCCAGACTTTTGAAGATTTCAATTTTCTATAAAATTTTTTACTGTTTATAATCTCCGACGGCAATAACCAACGCCAAAAATTGAATTTTTGAAGACACTGTACGACTAACTGTGTGATTATTTCAATCTAAATAAACAAATAAATAAGTCTATCTATCTATCTATCTATCTATCTATCTATCTATCTATCTATCTATCTATCTATCTATCTATCTATCTATCTATCTATCTATCTATCTATCTATCTATCTAGCGATAGGCTGAGTATTTCGTCATCAGAGAGGTAGAAGTTAAGGAGTTGTAAAGTCCTCAATCTATGATATTAGTGTATTGGGGGAATGGAACGAAGTAAAATAGGAAAATAGGAGTGTCTGTGTGCTAAGTAGCTTGCTAACCAATCACATGGTTCCGGGTTCAGTCGTACTGCGTGACACCTTGGGCAAGTGTTTTCTATTATAACCTCGGGCCGACCAACGACTTTTGAGTGGATTTGGTAGCCGGTAACTGAAAGAAGTCCGTCGTATATATTATATATACACACACACGTATATATATATACATATTTGCATGTGTGTGTTTTAGTGTGTTTGTCCTCCCAACATCGCTTGACGACGGGATGCTAGTGTGTTTAGTTCCACGTAACCTAGCGGTTCGACCAAAGAGAGCGATAGAATAAGTACTAGGCTTACAAAAAATAAGTCCTGGGGTCGATTCGTTCAACTAAAGGCGGTGCTCCAGCATGGCCGCAGTCAAATGACCGAAACAAGCAAAGAAATAAAAGAATATGTATATATATATATATATATATATATTTTTTTTTTTGAGAATGAGAGGTATTGGTGTCAAGAAGACCCAAACTTATCATGTAATGGTGAGTAAGTGCTATGGACAGACTATATTAAGCTCCAGGTTCGATAATGATATTAATGAGGAGTCCATCGGGGGTCGTGTATTAGCATGCATATATATATAAATTAATAGAATGAGATAAAATATCCAAGGCAGTGAAAATTTCAGAACATTTAGAAAGAGAAGGCCCTACAGCTGTTTCCAGGATATTTTATACATCCATTCATCAGAGACGGTGCAAGAAAACGTTAAGTAATAGTTATAATAGAGAAAATAGAAATACTGAGTGAAGTGGAGGAATGAAAACAGACGTGAGATACATAAGGATATTGTATCTTCAGATCTGTATCTTAAGTGTTTTTATCCCGCCACTTCATTCTGTATTTCATATCTTCTCTATAATAACTGTTACTTAACGTTTTCTCGCACCGTCTCTGATGAAGGGGTATATAAAATATCCCGGAAACAGCTGTAAGACATTCTCTTTATAAATGTTCTGAAAACTATTCAAAGCTTTGGATTTTTTTTATCTCATTCTGTTAATATATACATATATGTGAGTGTGTGTGTGTGTGTGGTGTGTGTGTGTGTGTGTGTCTGTGTAAGATGGTGTGGGCATGTTTATTTTCACGCAGTCTGAAGAGGTGTCGATCGTTTAACTGAGTCTGTATGTCGAGACTACTGTGGCAGAATCTCCTAACAGGATTATATAATTTACAAAATAAATAATAACCACGACGTATATTTAGTTATCCTTTTACTTGTTGAATAATAAACAATCTATATACATATATATATATAACTATATATATATACATATATATGTAATATATATTATCTATAATATATATATTATATACTATATATATATATATATATATATATATATATATATATTATATATATTATATATGTATATATGCATATAATATATATATATGTATATATATATATGTATGTATATATTATATATATATATATATGTATATATAATATG
>NW_021826538.1:0-12056 GCF_006345805.1 Octopus sinensis | reverse complement strand
ATGAGGTAGAGGAGGAGGAGGAAGAACTAAAAGAAGGGTGGTAGAGCTAAAGGAAAAGCTCAAGCAGGACCAAAGGGTGAAAAAACCAGGAATAGAAGTGGAACCGCAAAAGATGGAACAAACAGCGCACACGGGTGTGTAGGTTCTAACTGAGAGGTTCCTGCTGGCATGGAAAGGAAGGTGCAGGGCCGCTTTGCACATCGGGGACCCTGCCACAGAGACACGAGGCAGATGGACAAACCATCAACACAGGGAAAAGGGATGGACCACGCACCACTTGCCCCAAAGCGGAGGTACGCAGATGTTGTGCGTGCCACAAACCACCAACATGATGTTGTCGAAAGGGCAAGCTGCTGAGCAACAATCTATTTGTGCATGGCACAAAAGATTGTACAGCAGCTGACCTGGCTTCATCAAACCCAAGCCCGCAGATGGGACTACCCACTATATACCAGACCACCACCACAGCAAACAGACCCAGGATGGACACCACCGGCAACAACGTACACCTCACCTCGATGCTCCTACTGAACATCAGAGGACTGCAAACACTCAGTAACAGGACAAAAATCCCGTTCCTGAGAGATGTTGTTGCATGCAATCAAGCCCTATGCATAGCACTAACGGAAACGCACCTGAAACCGGATATAGCAGATGCGGAGTTACACATACCACAGTATGCTGTACTACGGACTGACAGGAAAGAAAGGAGTCATGGAGGTGTTGCTATGTACATCCGTGAGGACCTCACACCCCAGGTCCTCTTGTCATACTCAAACTCGGTGTGTAACACACTAATTGTACGTATTAGGCAACTTGATGTAGTTGTGTGTGCTACATATCGCCCTCCAGATGCCCCAAGCCATGTGGGCAAGTTTGAAGAGTGCCTTATAAAAATAGAAGAAGTTCTAACCACATAAGAACAACACATAAGTGTACTTCTTATGGAAGACTTCAACCTGCCCAATGTCAGATGGCCCGAGGGCCTTTCTCTCCCAGAAATGACAAGATGTGAACGAGGATAGGCGACGTTCCTCCTGAACCTCATCAACACCCTGTACATGGAGCAGGTAATACTCCAACCAACCAGGACAGGTAACACACTGGATCTCTGCTTCACAAATGACATGGATCTCATCCATAATGTGAAAGTGACACCGACACTACTCTCGGATCACAACATGATAGAGCTGACCATGTACGGGCCAAAAGAGAGCACGGACTTGCAGCCTACAAGAAACCCCCAGAATCTTTCCAGCTTGAACTACCATAAGGCAAACTGGAAACAAATTGAGAAAGAGATCCTCAAACAAAACTGGCCTAAATGTCTCTCCTCGCCAGACATCGACGTGAAATTTTAACAATTCATGTCTGTAATGCAAGCCATATGCTACAAATGTGTCCCAGAGAGAAAGGCCACTGTACACAAGAACAAAATCCCCAGAGAGAGGAAAATTTTAATGAGACGGCGTACAAAATTTTCAAATCGCCTAAACAAACAAATTGAAAGCAGTGAAAAGTCCCGCCTAAAAATAAAACTGTTGGAAATCGAAAAATGTCTGCAACTCTCCCATGTAAAGGAAAGAGCAGACAAAGAAGCCTGGGCTATAGACAACATAAAATCTAACCCCAGAGCTTTCTACAGGTATGCCAAAGAAACAGCTACGGTGCACTGTAGAATAGGGCCACTCCTCGAAAAGGATGGCACACTTACAGGAAATCCAATGAGCGTAAGTGAAATACTGAATGAGCAATTCAAGAGTGTTTTCACTCCACCCCTTGGGCATCTCCAAATCACCAATCCAACTGACTTTTTTACCACTGCAGATATGAAATCAGAGTCGGCGACTGTAAATTACATCGATATAAAGGAAGACGATGTAATCAAGGCTATAGATGAAATGAAAACAGACTCAGCTACTGGCCCCGATGGATTCCAGGCAATCCTCCTAAAAGCATGTAAGAGAGTCCTAGCAAGACAACTGCAGTTCCTCTTTCAGAGCTGGCAAACTCCCAAGAAAACTGAAGGAAGGTAAAATATGCCCCATTCATAAAGGAGGTAGCAGAGCGGAAGCCAAGAACTATAGACCTATCTCTCTGACCTCACACACCAGCAAGGTCATGGAACGAATAGTCAGAAGGAAGCTGATCACCTTCCTTGAAGAAAATGACTTGCTGCCCGACACCCAACATGGTTTCCGACCAGGAGAAGCTGTTTAACTCAGCTCCTACAACACTATGACTGGGTGCTGAAACGGCTGCTCAACCACTCAAATGTGGAAGTGATATATCTCGACTTTGCAAAGGCCTTTGATAAAGTCGATCATGGAAATATGTCACAAATTGCGTGATCCCACATAGTTGGAAAACTAGGAGAATGGCTTCATGACTTTCTGAAAGATAGAAGTCAGGTGGTAGTGGCCAATGGGGCCACTTCCATTAACACGCATAATGAGCGGTGTTCCGCAGGGCACTGTTCTGGGACCACTACTGTTCATAATGGCCCTCTCAGACATGCCCTCAACCACGCAGAGAGAGCACGATCACAAGTTATGCAGATGATACAAAAGTTTCACAGGCAATACAGAACCCTGAGGACACTAAACACCTGCAATGTGAGCTAGACAAAATATACAAGTGGGCCGAAAAGAATAGCATGCAGTTCAATGCTGAAAAGTTTCAAGCTTTATACTATCAGCATGCAAAACTAAATGCAATACCCAATGACACTGGACCCGGGGAATAGCAATCCCAGAGGCACAATCAGTGCGTGACCTAGTTAGTTACATGAGTGATGACGCGACCTTTCGTGTACATGTTGCTAAATTGGCAATGAAATGTAGACGACTGGCCGGATGAATCCTCAGAACCTTTACAACAAGAGAAAAAGAAACCATGTTGGTCCTCTGGAGGACAGTTGTCCTAAGCCACTTTGACTACTGCTCTCAGTTATGGTCACCATCCAGTGTCAAGTTGATCACAGAGTTCGAGGCGATCCAACGTAGCTACACGAAGAAGATAGCCTCTATGCAGAATGTTAGCTACTGGGAAAGACTCAAGAGATTAAAACTATATTCCCTGGAGCGTAGGCGGTAAAGATATGCCATAATATACATCTGGAAGATCCTGGAGGGAAGTGTCCTGTACTTTGGCATCGAGAGTTACGCAAATGACAGAACTGGGCGCCACTAAGTGGTGCCTACGACTCCAAACTTGCCATCAATATGTAAGACAAGATTCTGTGATAGCCTGGGCTTCCGAGGCCCACAGCTCTTCAATATCATCCCGAAGAACCTGAGAGACCTGCATGGGGTGGATGCAGATGTCTTTGAAATGAAGCTGGATCCCTTCCTGTCAGGTGTCCCAGATGAACCAACTTCACGGCAGGAGGAGCAGATGAGGGCAGCTGCATCGAACTCTCTCATGCACCAAATAGAAGTTGCTAGAAAGCCTTCATGAAGTGAAACCAAGTAGCAACACCAAATGGCGGTGCCCCAGCATGGCCACAGCTCATGAGCTGAAACTAGAATCAATCAATCAATCAATATATATGCATAAATATATATATAGCATATATATATATATGCATAATATATATATATATATATATATATATATATATTATATGCATATATATATATATATGCATATATATATATATATGCATATATAATATATATATATATATATAATATATATATATATATATAATATATGCATAATATATATATATATGCATATAATATATATATATATGTATATATATGCATATATATATATATGCATTATATATATATAAATGCATATATATATATATGCATATATATAATATATGCATATATATATACATATATATATATATGCATATATATATACATATATATATATATATAGGCATATATATATACATATATATATATATATGCATATATATATACATATATATATATATGCATATATATACATATATATATATATATGCATATATATACATGTTTATATATATATACATATATATATACATATATATATATGCATATATATATATATATATATATATAATATATATATACATATATATATATATATATATATTATACATTATATATATACATATATATATAATATATTAGAAATATTAAAATAACTAAGTCTCTCTAAAAGAGAACAGCGGCTGCGTTCCTGGAAAATAATAGTTATCGCCATACTAATATGGCATTCTTATAAAAATAAGAATAAAGCTGACCGCTTATTAGCTCCATGAGGCCATCGCCTTAAGTTAGCTATTGATACCAAACTGTATCCATATAACCTTTGAACAAGGGAGGTCAGTCACTCCACACTACTTGGCCGGCAGCTACAGACGCGTTTCGGGGTATTGCCCCTTTTCAATGCAGCGTAGCCAAACCAGTAGGTGTCGCTTCCTACAATCTCTGTTCAAAGGTTTTATTTACCTAGCTTCGGTGGAATACATCCACTTGTTTTCAATAATAGAAATATTAAAATTACTAAGTCTCTCTAAAAGAGAACAACGGCAGCGTTCCCGGAAAATATTAGTTATCGCCATACTAATATGGCATTCTTATAAAAATAAGAATAAAGCTGACCGCTTATTAGCTCCATGAGGTCATCGCCTTAAGTTAGCTATTTGATACACAAACTGTATCCATATAACCTTTGAACAAGGGAGGTCAGTCGCTCCACACTACTTGGCCGGCAGCTACAGACGCGTTTCGGGGTATTGCCCCTTTTCAATGCAGCGTAGCCAAACCAGTAGGTGTCGCTTCCGACAATCTCTGTTGAAAGGTTTTATTTACCTAGCTTCGGTGGAATACATCCACTTGTTTTCAATAATAGAAATATTAAAATTACTAAGTCTCTCTAAAAGAGAACAACGGTAGCGTTCCCGGAAAATATTTGTTATCGCCATACTAATATGGCATTCTTATAAAAATAAGAATAAAGCTGACCGCTTATTAGCTCCATGAGGCCATCGCCTTAAGTTAGCTATTTGATACACAAACTGTATCCATATAACCTTTGAACAAGGGAGGTCAGTCGCTCCACACTACTTGGCCGGCGGCTACAGACGCGTTTCGGGGTATTGCCCCTTTTCAATGCAGCGTAGCCAAACCAGTAGGTGTCGCTTCCTACAATCTCTGTTCAAAGGTTTTATTTACCTAGCTTCGGTGGAATACATCCACTTGTTTTCAATAATAGAAATATTAAAATTACTAAGTCTCTCTAAAAGAGAACAACGGCAGCGTTCCCGGAAAATATTAGTTATCGCCATACTAATATGGCATTCTTATAAAAATAAGAATAAAGCTGACCGCTTATTAGCTCCATGAGGTCATCGCCTTAAGTTAGCTATTTGATACACAAACTGTATCCATATAACCTTTGAACAAGGGAGGTCAGTCGCTCCACACTACATGGCCGGCAGCTACAGACGCGTTTCGGGGTATTGCCCCTTTTCAATGCAGCGTAGCCAAACCATAGGCGTCGCCTCATGGAGCTAATAAGCGGTCAGCTTTATTCTTATTTATATAAGAATGCCATATTAGTATGGCGATAACTAATATTATATATATATATATATGCATATATATATATATATATATATATATATATATATATATGCATATATATATATATATGCATATATATATATATATATGCATATATATATATATATATATATATATGCATATATATATATATATGCATATATATATGCATATATACATATATATGCATATATATATATATATGCATATATATATGCATATACATATATATGCATATATATATGTATATGCATATATATATATATATGCTATATATATATATATATATATGCATATATATATATATATGCATATATACATATATATATATGCATATATATATATGATTTTGATTTTGATTTTTTCAGTTTCAGCTAATGAGTTGTGGCCATGCTGGGGCACCGCCATTTGGTTTGCTACACGGGTTTACCTCACGGATGCTTTTTAGCAAACGCCATCTGATGCTTGAGAGAGTTCGATGCAGCTGCCCTCATCTGCACCTCCTGCCGTGAAGTTGGTTCATCTGGGACACCTGACAGGAAGAGATCCAGTCCTACTTTAAAGACATCCGCATCTACACCATGCAGGTCCCTCAGGTTCTTCGGGAGGATATTGAAGAGCCGTGGGCCTCTGAAGCCCAGGCTATCACAATATCTTGTCCTCCATCTTGATGGCAAATTTGGAGTCCTTGGTACTACGCAGTGGCGTCCGGTTCTGGCGTTTGTGTGACTCTCGATGCCAAAGTCTGGGACAAGACCTTCCAGGATCTTCCAGATATATATTATGGCATATCTTTCTCGCCTACGCTCCAGGGAATAGAGCTTTAATCTCTTGAGTCTCTCCCAGTAGCTCGTGTTCTGCACAGAGGCTATCTTCTTCGTGTAGCTTCGTTGGATCGCCTCAAGTTCTGTGATCAACTTGACACTGGATGGTGACCATAGCTGAGAGCAATAGTCAAAGTGGCTTAGGACAAGTGTCCTCCAGAGGTACATCATGGTTTCTTGTTCTCTGTTCTAAATGTCCTAAGAATCCATCCAGCCAGCCGTCTACATTTCATTGTTAGTTTAGCAACATGTACATGAAAGGTCGCGTCATCACTCATGTGAATACCCAGGTCACGCACTGATTTTGCCTCTGGGATTGCAATCCCTCCGGGTCCAGTGTATTCATTGGGTATTGCATTCAGTTTTGCATGCTGATAGTATAAAGCTTGAAACTTTTCAGCATTGAACTGCATGCTATTCTTTTCAGCCCACTTGTATATTTCGTCTAGCTCACGTTGCAGGTGCTTAGTGTCTTCAGGGTTCTGTATTGCCTGTGAAACTTTTGTATCATCTGCATAACTTGTGATCGTGGCTCTCCGCGTGGCTGAGGGCATGTCTGAGAGGGCCATTATGAACAGCAGTGGTCCCAAAACAGTGCCCTGTGGAACACCGCTCACTATTTGCGTGCTAATGGAAGTGGCCCCATTGGCTGCTACCACCTGACTTCTATTCTTCAGAAAGACATGAAGCCATTCTCCTAGTTTTCCAACTATGCCAAGATCACGCAGTTTGTGACATATCATTCCATGATCGATGTTATCGAAGGCCTTTGCGAAGTCGAGATATATGACTTCCACATTTGAGTGGTTGAGCAGTTGTTTCAGCACCCAGTCATAGTGCTGTAGGAGCTGAGTTAAGCAGCTACTTCCTGGTCGGAAACCATGTTGGGTGTCAGGCAGCAAGTCATTTTCTTCAAAGAATGTGATTAGTTTCCTTCTGACTATTCGTTCCATGACCTTGCTGATGTGTGAGGTTAGAGAGATAGGTATGTAGTCCTTGGCCTCCGCTCTGCTGCCTCCTTTATGAATAGGGCATATTTTACCTTCCTTCAGTTTTCTTGGAAGTTTGCCAGCTGCAAGGAAGCTCTGAAAGAGGAACTGCAGTGGTCTTGCTAGGACTCTCTTACATACTTTTAGGAGGATTGCCGGGAATCTATCGGGGCCAATAGCTGAGTTTGTTTTCATTTCATCTATAGCCTTTATTACATCGTCTTCTTTATATCGATGTAATTATCGTCGCCGCCCTGATTTTATATCTGCAGTGGTAAAGAAGTCAGTTGATTGCTGATTTGGAAATGCCCAAGGGGTGGAGTGAAAACACTCTTGAATTGTTCATTCAGTTTTTCACTTACCCTCATTGGTTTTCCTGTGAGTGTGCCATCCTTTTCAAGCAGTGGCCCTATCCTACAGTGTACCGTAGCTGTTTCTTTGGCATACCTGTAGAAAGCTCTGGGGTTAGTTTTTATGTTGTCTATAGCCCAGGCTTCTTTGTCTGCTCTTTCCTTTTCATGGGAGAGTTGCAGACAATTTTCAATTTCCAACAGTTTTCTTTTCAGGCGGGACTTTTCACTGCTTTCAATTTGTTTGTTTAGGCGATTTGAAATGTTTGTACGCCGTCTCATTAAAATTTTCCTCTCTCTGGGGATTTTGTTCTTGTGTACAGTGGCCTTTCTCTCTGGGACACAGCAAGGGTCCCAAGACTGTGCCCTGTGGCACCCCGCTTGCTATTGGTGTCTTTCCCGATAGGGCTCCACTGGCTGCAACCATCTGGCTTCTGTCCTTCAGGAAGTCATGTATCCACTCACCTACTTTTCCTGTTATGCCGAGTCTGAGTAATTTGTGACATATCACTCCGTGGTCGACTTTGTCAAAGGCCTTCGCAAAGTCGAAATATACCACATCCACCTGTGAGCGATCCAGTAGTTGTTTCAGTACCCAGTCGTAGTGTTGTAACAGCTGCGTAAGGCAGCTTCTTCCTGGCTAAAGCCATGCTGTGTGTCATGAGACGGTAGTTTCTTCGAGGAACGTGATCACTTTTTTTCTGATGATTCGTTCCATGACCTTACTTATGTGTGACGTCAGGGAGACTGGCCTGTAGTTTTTGGCTCTGCTCTACTCCCTCCTTTGTGGATAGGGCATATGGTGCCTTCTTTTAGCGCCCGGGCAGTTTACCGTTAGCCAAGGAACCACTGAAGAGCCTCTTCAGTGGTCCCGCTAGGGCATGCTGCATGTTTCTAGGAGGACTGCCTGGGAATCCATCTGGTCCAGCAGCTGAGTTTATTCTCATTTTCTCTATGGCAGATATTACATCCCTCTCTGTTATGTCTATGTGGTCGATGGTGTTTTTTGTTGTTTGGTTTTGGAGTGTTGTGGGGTCAAGAAAACTTCAGGGTATGTGATTTGCATGTGCCCCAGAGGGGATGTGAACAACTTTTATTACTGTTCCTTAAGTATTTCACTTATCCCTTGGGGTCCTCAGTTAGAGAGCCCTTTTATCAAAGAGTGGGCCAATCTTGCAGTGTACCGAGGTGGTTTCTTTCGCAAATTTAAAGAAGGCTTTAAATATGATATGCATATATATATATATATATATATATATATATATATATATATATTATATATATTGCATATATATATCTATATATATATATATATATATATATGCCTAGATATATATATGCATAGTATCTATATATATATGCATATATATATTAAGCATATATATATATAAGTTATATATATATAAGCATATATATATATATAAAAGCATATATATATATATATATATATATATATATACCGGAGTAAACACATAAATGTGGAACAAGGTGGAAAAAAGATACTCAAATACCAGTGGTAGAGTTATGCTTTATTTTAAGCAGCAAAAATTCAACAAAATCTGTTACTCTGAGTTTCTCGTTGCCGTTATCAGACAGTTTTTGCTAGAATGGAACATTATATATTAATTCAATCTATACTCTTACAAACGCTACACCTTTAAAAAGAAATGGACTTGTTTGATTGGCCCTTTAGAAAAAACGGTCAATCTTCGAAGCGATAAACAAAAAGGTCAAAAATATATGTATATATATATATAAAAACTTATAAAAATTATAAAAATTATAAAATCCGAGGAAAAAACCGAGGAAAAACCTATTGCCGTTAATGAAGACAGTACAAATTAATGCATAGAAATTAAACCTGTTTAAAATACTGCATACATATTTATATTAAAATCCACATATATATATCAACATACACAAAAGGATGCGCGCGTAAACGCCATACATACATATACAGACCGTATGAATATAATCTAAATTATACACATAAAAGCAGTGTACATATATTCACGCAACCCCGTCTCGCACGCAAGCTAAAATTCATCTATGTAGCAATTCTCATATACTGAGGCAAGGAGGGGGAACGAAAGAAGGGAAAGAGGAAAACGGAACGAGAGAGGGGTGGGGGGAACTTGTAGCGATGTTATTGGCATCTATAGAGGCCAGTATACATACACAAGTTTGAATTGATACATATACATACCGTCGTGTGTATGCGTGCTTAAGCACAAGCATACTTTCACTACACATACACAGATACGCATGCTACAAATACATATGCTTTGCTATACACAAATTTATATAAACATTCTAAATTTGACAACATTGCTTTTTTTAAAAAAACATTGCTTTTATAAAAATGGTGCATTATTAAATATATACGAAAGACATATAAAAGAAATATAACATCCTATTTGGGTCATTTATAAATAATCAAGTAATAGTAATAATCAGGTAATTTTCTGCTGCTTAAATCAAGTATATATATATATATATATAAGCATATATATATATATATATATATAAGCAATATATATATATATATATAAGCATATATAGATATATATAGAGAAGCATATATACATATATATATATATATTATCCATATATATTATATATTATATATATATATAATATATAGCATATATATATATATATATAATATATTATATAGCATATAGATATATATATATATAAGCATATATAATATATTATATATATATAAGCATATATATAGTATAATATATATATATATTAGCATATATATATATATATTGCATATATATATTATATATGCAATTATATATATATATATATATGTATATATATATATGCATATATATATATCATATATATGCATATATATGCATATATATATATATGCATATATATATATACATATATATGCATATTATATATCCATGCATGCTATATATATATGCAATATATATATATATGCATATATATATGCAGATATATATATATGCATATATATATGCATATAATATATATTTATATGCATATATATATATTATGCATATATATATATGCCTATATATATATATATATATATATATATATGCATATATATATATGCATATATATATATATATATATCTGCACATATATATATATATATGCATATATATATATATATGCATATAAATATATCTTTATAAATGCATATATATATATATAATATATGCATATATATATTATGCATATAATATATCTATTATATGCTATATATATATATATGCATATACAATATATATTATAAGATATGCATATATATATATGTGTATATATATATATATATATATATATAATTGTAATATATAACCTATATATATAATTATATATTATATATATATAATATCTATATATATATTGCATAATATATGTCATACTGAATAAACAATTCAAGAGTGTTTTCACTCACCCCTTGGGCATTTCCAAATCAGCAATCCAACTGACTTTTTTCCACTGCATGGATGAATCAGAGGCGGCGACGATAAATTACATCGATATAAAGGAAGGACATTAATAAAGGCTATAGATGAAATGAAACAGACTCCAGCCATTGGCCCCGATGGATTTCCCGGCAATCCTCCTAAAAGTATGTAAGAGAGTCCTAGCAAGACCACTGCATTTCCTCTTTTCAGAGCTTCCTTGCAGCTGGCAAACATCTAGGAAAACTGAAGGAAGGTAAAATATGCCATATTCATAAAGGAGGTAGCAGAGCGGAGGCCAAGAACTACAGACCTATCTCTCTCTGACCTCACACATCAGCAAGGTCATGAGAACGAATAGTCAGAAGGAAATTAATTATCACCTTCCTTGAAGAAAATGACTTGCTGCTGACACCCACATGGTTTCCGACCAGGAAGAAGCTGCTTAACTCAGCTCCTGCAGCACTATGACTGGGTGTGCTGAAACAACTGCTCACCCACTCAAATGTGGAAGTCATATATCTCGACTTTGCAAAGGCCTTCGATAAAGTTGATCATGGAATGATATGTCACAATTGTGGTTCTTGGCATAGTTGGAAAACTAGGGAATGGTTTTCATGACTTTCTGAAGAATAGAAGTCAGGTGGTAGCAGCCACTTCCATTAGCACGCAAATAGTGAGCGGTGTTTTCCACAGGGCACTGTTTTGGGACCACTACTGTTCATAATGGCCCTCTCAGACTGTCCTCGCCCGCGGAGAGCCACGATCTCAGTTATGCAGATGATACAAAAGTTTCACAGGCAATACAGACTCTGAAGACACTAAGCACCTGCAATGTGAGCTGGACGAAATATACAAGTGGGGCTGA
>NW_021826537.1:7500-12707 GCF_006345805.1 Octopus sinensis | reverse complement strand
TCTTGCGCAAGGTAGCACGTAGTGAAACAAAACCCGCAACCACGTGATTGAGAAGCAGACTTCTACCCGCGCAGCCACGCCTGCGCCTGCGCCTACATCTTATGAGGAGAAGCTTCTTGAGGATAAACATAGAAAGGAAATATTTTATTGTTAATTATTTTTTTTTAATCTCCTTTATCATTTCTGACAGAAACAGAATTTTTCAGTTTTATACCTTTTTGATGTCTTTTTAGTTTTATTTCTTTTGATGCGTTTTTATATTTGTATTTCATGTTATTTAACGTTGTCTTCTTCATGTTAAAGAAAAAACAGTCAGCTTATGCTAAGAATTTGTCTTTTGAATTGTCTGTACTTTTAGAATGTATTAGATTTTTAGGTTATTATTTCTATATTTTAGTTGCTTTTATTTTTCGCTTTATATACAACTGTTTACATCTCCATTCAGTCTTCTGTATTCTGTTAGTGATTACTAATATAATTGTATAAATAAATAATATATACACTGCATACATATGCAAGTGTGAGTGTGTGTATATATATATATAATATATATGTGTGTGTATATATATATACATATGAATGTATATATATATATATATATGCATGTATATATGTATATATATGCATGTATACATATACGAATGTATATATTTATGTATACATATGAATGTACGTATGCATGGCTGTTTATAATATATATATATATATATATATAATTTCTATATATATATATATTTATATATATATATATATATGCCTAATTATACCCACCCATAACTACCAATGTATGCACGCATGTGTATATATATTTATATGCATATATATATATACAATACATACATTCATATATACGTAATCTTATATACATATCGTTATTGTTTTTGTTATTATCATTATCGTCATTATTATTATTATTATTATTATTATTATTATTATTATTATTATTAATTGTTGTTGTTGTTGTTGTTGTTGATGTTGTTGATGGTAATCATATTGATGTGGCTGCTGTTATTGTTGCTGTTGTTATCATTGTTATCATCATCATCATCATCATCATCATCACCATCATTATAAAATGTGTTCTTTTTCGTAAGATAGCAACGTGTGATTTGAAGTCGATTTAGCTATTATTATATTCTTCTTTTTTTTGGCAAACTACACTCTTTCATTGAGCTTCAAACGTACTTCGAGAGTTTGCTTTGTCTGTTAGCGATACATGCACTCGAATATTACTAACTGGACCGTAATTTCAGAATGACAAAATCTGTTGGCAGAAACTCCAGCAGAAATTCGCACTGGGGTGCGAAGCTCTAAGAGGCATTCTACCAACTTTAGCGCTTAATCCAAGTATCCGAGAATAACCCTGCCGGTTACCATCTTTTAAAATAAATGGACTGCTGTTGGTACTTTGTGTATATACTTTAATGTTTCATTAGGTTTTGTACATCTGTGTCTAAACTCTAATGTGATGTTAAGATTAATTAAGTATTTGAGATTGCTCTTGACTGTAATTAAGCTGAAACCGTTATATGCATGAACAAGATTTTTGCTCAAGTTGGTTATTCGTGTGAAATGGGTTTTAAATACACCATATCTATATAGGCCACAATGTAATAAAATTAACTTACTGTAAAACATACAGGTCCGTTTATTCACATACTTCTTCAACGTCCTATACTCCGATAACGGCGTCCAATATTTACAAGTATTCTTTTGTAATCCGCATAGACACTAACCCGTGTCAGTTCCATGTCAGTTGCCTGACGAGCTCTCTAATCTATTACTTTAAAAGTAACCAATAAATGTGCAAATTATTAATGGATAACCATTTCGTATTACGGTATAACCAATATACACATACATTTCGAAATCGTGTCAGATGTGCAAACAATACTTTTTCAAAATATATTTGAGATTTTAAAGATAGATACTCCAATTTAGATTTCAAATAGAAAAGTTTGGAGCACGGGTACCAATACGAACATCTTAAATGCTGTTTTGTTTTTAACATATCTGAGAAAGAAAGTATTTTGTTCCTTTCTCGAAATATTTTGAATATATATTCCGAGCGCATATTTCTTTTTCAGACGTAAACATTCATTTTTATTATAAGATATCATGAGCTTACAAAAATTAATTAGCTTCCTGGGCAAAAAAATTGAACCCAGGTATGTCGCGTGACAGACGGGTATAATAACGACTATACCACTGAGAAGTGCTTTTATTCAACCATTTTACACACACACACACACACAATATTTCATATTTTATTCACCTATTTCTCTCTCAGTTTCATCGTTTTCAATTCTGCTGCCTATTTCTGCCATATTTAATAAGCTCTGTGTTAGCAAAACTCGCTGCACTTTTACAATTTTTATATTGTTGCTCTCCGCCGTTTACGTCATTCGATTTTCCTCTCTATATCAATTTTCCTATTTAATTCACTCCTTCCTATGTCACTTTCCAAGAATCTCTATAAAACTGATTTTTATTCATCTTTCTTTTTGCATTTCTTTCTTTCTTTCTCTTTTTATTTATTTATTGACGTACATTATACTCTACAACACTGCGTAAATTAAAAATATTTTTATGACTTTTCAAAATAAATGTCTATAAACATCTAATTTCTTTCTCAAATCACTTTACCCTGATGAGCCGAAAGGTGAAACTCGAAGTTTAATAAGAGAATTTCCAGGTTCTATTATATATTGAACAACACCACACCTGACATTGTGTAAGTTTTTCTTCTTGTCTGTGTGCATGCATTAACATGCATTTCGCTTTATTTAATATAAAAACACCGACACACAGAAAACAGACACACACACGTGTATATATATATATAGACCATTGTTTATATATATGTGTATATATAGATATAAATATTTACGCATATATTATTATTTATGTCTTTATAAGTATGTAGGTATGTGCGTATATATAGTGATGTATGTACACACACAAACACAAACACACATACATATATATATATATACATATATATAGCTAATGCATAAATATATATACATATATATAAGTATGTATATATATATATATATATATATATATATATATATATATACGCATTCATTAAAATAAATGATATAAATATGCATAAACATACAATAGACGTATGATATATATACATACACATACACACATACACACACATATTCATTAAAATGGGTTTATACATGCATATATATACACGTACATACATATATATATATAATATATATATATATATATATAGATAGATAGATAGATAGATAGATAGATAGATAGATAGATAGATAGATAGATAGATAGATAGATAGATAGATAGATAGATAGATAGATAGATAGATAGATAGATAGATAGATAGATATAGATATATACATATATATATATATACGTGTGTATATACACGGCTAAAAGAGTAGTTTCGGGTTGCGTTTATTTGTTCATTCGAAATATATTCCGGATTTTTATTAACATTCAATAACATATATGTCTTCTTAGAATTAAATGGAGGAGAAGAACATTTGAAAAACTATTTTAGTGAAAATTATTGCGTTTCTACGGATTCTTTAATAAATGAATCACTTTGATATTGATGTGTCGTTGAAGATTTAATGTTATATGTAAGTGATGTTGATGGACTAGCGTGACAAACAATGGGTGGCGCTCCGGGCAACGTGTGTATGTGTGACAGTGTGTTGGTGAGTGTATGTGCGGGTATGGAAAAACAATTTATATAGAATTGAATGTTCATATTGCACTATATTTTATTACGTATATATGGGGTGGGGTATGTATTATGTGTTTGTGTCTGTTAATATATATATATATATATATATTTACACACATGGAGATCGAGAGAGAAACACACGCATACAGAAGAAGTATGTATACAAATATATATATATATATATATTATGTATGTGTATGTATATGAATATATACATGGATATAGATAGATAGATAGATAGACAATTATATATACACGGATAGGACTGTGACCATGGTTGTGTATGTGTACAAGTGTCTCTTCTTGTGTGCAAATAGTTATACATATACATATACATATATATATAATATGCATATATATATATATATATATTTAATATATATATAATATATATTATAACCTATATACATATATACATATATACATTTATATATATATATATAGAGAGAGAGGGGGGGGAGAAAGATACATATATACTAATATATATTATATATATATACATATATATATATACATATATGTGTGTGTAAGTATTGCACAGATTTTATTGTCTTGTATATATTACAGAGAAAGAGAGAGTCGAGTAGAGAAATAGAACGAGATAAAGAGAGCGATAGGGAAAATATATACAAATCTAATGTTAAAATTTAAAACTAAATTCTCGACATTAAACCGATTTTTACCGTGTAATACTGCTTGATACCGTATAATATCGAATAATCTAACAATATCATATCTAGGTTAGATCAATATACGAGAAACGCTAGGAAGCAACGAAAATGTTCTGTGTAGTCGTTCGAAATAGCGACCATGTCTTACAATGATTATATTATGCTGTTAAAAGGAAGAAACTACGTGACAAATGAATTTGGTGTAAGGAAATGGAAGGTGTCTTACGATTGGAACCATCTGCTCTGTGAAAACTCTCTTCATAAAACACATAACTACGACGCACGAGGAAAGATTAAAAGTCTGGCATGAAAAAAGTAGCGATCCAAATGTCCCTCTTATAAACAGTCAGCCGTTTCGAACAAGGAAGTTATGTTGAATAGCATGGTCCTGTTTACCTTATGAGGACTAGTATAAGGAGTGGATGTTCACGGCAGGAAGAGTTTATATATACGTGCATACACACACACACACACGCACAAACACACAGTAAGGGTGAAGCACTTGCAGGAAACAGCACTGCTTCGAACCACTCGAATACTCCGGATGGTACTCGAAAAATAAGGGGTGTTACCTTAGTCCACTGGCAGTGAACAGCTGACACCGTAGTACATCTCCAGCATTAGAAGCTCTGCAAAGACAATAATAATAATAATAATAATAATAAAATAATAATAATAATAATAATATAATAATAATAATAATAATAATGATAATAATGATAATGATAATGATAATAATAATAATAATAATAATAATAATAATAATAATAATAATAATAATGATGATGATAATAATAATGATGAT
>NW_021826537.1:0-2500 GCF_006345805.1 Octopus sinensis | reverse complement strand
GTGTCAAACAAATCCGCCTTGGGTGGCCCGACCAGGAAACGAAATTCCCGTCGGCATAGCTCTGACACTAAACGTTACCAGCGTCCCCACCACGATGAGGAGGGGAAGGACTTAAACTAATTTGTCTTACTAATTCCTATTGGTAGAATGACAAGAATAGTCAAACACATTCTTGTAGAGAAGTGTAGAAAAGATTAATTTCAAAAATAATTTTAGTCGATTCTCCATTTTTCTGATACATGCAATTACAATTAAATGTATATACACGGGAGTAATCTCCCTTTGTCAATAAAAAGAAACTTGAAAAGCGTAATGTAAAGCAGAAAGCTCTTCCTAGTTGTTTTCCGTTTGTTTGTTTAACTGTGACAAAGAAATGACAAGAATTATATTGCTAAACTATTCCATTGAAACTAAACTAGAGAAAGCTTTAGGTTTATGGCTTAAGGTCTTAACATCTGGTATCATTATGGCAAGTAACGTCTTGTATCGTTATGGCAAGAACGTTAAAATACAAGAAGTGTATGGGAGATTGAGTGACATAGCTTCCATAAGGTACGCTATCCATTCACTAAACTCGGAAAAAAATCCAGGCTTTTATAACTTCCAATGGAAGTGTAGCAAGTAGCTTGCTTATGATCCACGTGGTTCCGGGTTCAGTCCCACTGCGTGGCACCTTGGGCAAGTGTCTTCTACTAAAGCCTCGGGCCGACCAAAGCCTTGTGAAGGGATTTGGTAGAGAGAAATTGAAAGAAGCCCGTCGTATATATGTGTATATATATATATATATGTGTATGTAATATATATATATAGTGTGTGTTAGTGTGTGTGTGTGTGTGTGTTTGTGTGTCTGTCTTTGTCCCCCCAGCATCGCTTGACAACCGATGCTGGTGTGTTTACGTCCCCGTAACTTAGCGGTTCGGCAAAAGAGACCGATAGAATAAGTAGTAGGCTTACAAAGAATAAGTCCTGGGGTCGATTTGCTCGACTAAAGGCGGTGCTCCAGCATGGCCGCAGTCAAATGACTGAGACAAGTAAAAGAGTAAAAGAGTAAGCGTTACGAAATATCCTTTGCTTGCATATTCATGTTGTTTGCACAGTTAATGATATCCTGTACTCATATATGCATATATATATATATATATATATATATATATATATATATATATATATATATATACATTGGGAGAAAGCGCTAATATAGGATCTAAGTTATATGGTATAAAAACACGTAATATACAAATAAATATCTGTAAATATAAAACCATCCGAATTTCTGAGTACCTCATTTCTTCTAATATAAAATACCTGTACATCATCCCCAAACCTTCCAATCTATGTATGTATGTGTGTACACATATACATATATATTATTATTATTATTATTATTATGTATATATGAATGTATGTATGCATATGCGTGTATCTAAATGAGTTGTAAATAGTAAAGAGTATCATTTAACCTTTTTAGCTTAAACGGAAAATAACGGAAAAATTCAATTAACGAGAATTGATCTTGATGGCTGTAGTTTACCCAACGGTAGCGTTACCACCGTACCAAAGAGACCTGTCAGCTTCCAACCATCACAGTTAGAAGCTATAACTGTACAACCAAGAGAATGAACAAATTAGATTTGGTTGGTTTGGAATATCAAGAAATTTCAATGTAATACTTATTCTTTTTAATGCTGTGTGAAGGCAATCAACTGTAAATCATGTTATTAACAGGTATCTGTGGGATAAACAACTACGTGCACATTAATTTAACGAATAGGCAATTCCTATGATAGGCCAATTAATTTCTCACTAAAACCAAGCGGGATTCAGATATTATTCAGCAAATATTTCGTAGTGATAACATACATATTCTCCATTATGTTCTGCGTTTATATGCGATTATTTTATATTGATATTTTTTTGAATAGGTTCGAAATGGACCGACCATTGATTCTCGACATTGCCTAAAGCGGAAATAAGAAGAATGCATCTTGGAAAGTTGGATGGAGTAATTCCAGTATGGTAATTTTGTTCTTAAGCACAGGATTATCAGCAATCTTCTTGACAAGGGGAGATATCTTTCGACAATATATTCACACATATATACTTACCATCAGATCGAAACAGGTGGCCAATGTTATGAATCATTTATATTTGAATTTGTATTAACGATTTGATTATATTCTCAGCGTTTAAAGACAGTTAATGTTGCCTTTCTTTCATACTGGCTTTTCCTCTCTACTTCACGCTGGCTTTTCATGTGTACATTCATATTCCTGTACATACATACATACATACATACATACATACATACATACATACATACATACATATATATATATATATATAGAGAGAGAGAGAGAGAGAGAGAGAGAGAGAGAGAGAGAGAGAGAGAGAACGATAGAAGGTGGATGGATGGATGGATAGATAGATAGATGGATGAACGGACGAACGAACGGAGAGACAAATAGATGGATGGAAAGATTAGGATGGATGGATGGATGGA
>NW_021826536.1:7500-12661 GCF_006345805.1 Octopus sinensis | reverse complement strand
AAATATATTATATATATATATATATGCACACACATATATACATATATTATATAATACATAATATATATATACATGTATACATACATATATATATTTGCATATACATACACACACGTACACACACATATATAAATATATATGGGTTATATATATATAATATATATATATATATAATTATATATATATACTACATACAACCATAAAAAAATATTTCTTATGATCTCCCCCAACCCTTCTCATTATTTTAATTATTATTATTACTGTTACTATTATTATTATTATTATTATTATATATTATTATTATATTATTATTATTATTATATTATTATTATTATTATTATTATTATTATTATTACTATTATTGCTATTATTATTGTTGTTGTTGTTGTTGTTGCTGTTGTTGTTGTTGCTGTTATTCCGTATATTTTTTGGGAGGTAAGACAGGTTTGTTTGTGGACACTTTTATCGATTAAATTTTTACCGACGTTTCTTTACTCGTTATTCAAATGTTTTCTTCTGGAATAGCAGTAAAGAGATTTTTCTAAGCGTTAGCGAGGGAACACTGGAAAGTTCCATAAATAGTTTTAAACAAAAATTTTGATAACGGTAACACAATGTTTAAGAAAATCATAAATAGTGTAAAGAAAATGAATATATTGAATATATAAGAAGGAGCAGTCGCTGTAGACATTTGCACTTTAACAAATAAAACCAAAGCCATTCATATAGTGTTAATAATATGAGCATTAGGAGAATTTTTACTAGCGTTGCTAGTCAGAGAGAGGTGTTCGATATAATTCGTATCCTGGAAAAGACGACATGGTAAATGTAAGTTAAAAGCAAGAGTACCTCCTTTCTTAAGGACATATCGCGGAACGGAGTAGGATAAGTGTAATATCATTTTATCATTTATTCTTTACTTGTTTCAGTCATAGGATTGCAGTCATGTTGGAGGAAGTCTTGAAGATGCTTTTGTTTGTTCTAAAGCTTGAAGAGGCTTCCATATGCTTTCCAAAGAACATTTCGATCACTAACCTGATCGATATATGGCGCACAGTGACTACTTCATCGACCAGAATTGGGGACGCGAAACGTGTTTAGCTTATAAAATCTAAGACCAGATGAACGTAGTTTAATTATGGTTAAGATAACATTTACAACTGTTTCAGTGTGTTATTGTTTGAGGTTTACCTCGTTCCATATAACAAACTTCATAAGAATGATTTGAGCTTTACCAGAGGAATATTGACAAGAGATCGAAGGTTGACAGGAGAAAAAAGAAGAAAAGAAAAAGAAAAAGGAAAAAGGAAAAGGTTTGTTATGTCTTTAGACTTATATTTTTGCGTCGTTAAGTTAAGTTAATTTTCTGGCTCAAAAAACAAAAAGCAAGGCCGTGTAGGGGGACATGGAGTTATGTACAGGGAGGGTGTTTATGCAAAGAGTTCAAGCCATTTCTGGTCAAGAGAGACTTTGAACCGAGCGGTCGTCGGCATCTTCACTATCTCGTCCGGTAGCTTATTCCACGGATCCGCAACCCGGACGGAGAAAGCCTCCTCTCCTTCGATTGAAATGAAATCGTCGCAGATAGAGCTTTTCGGAGTGACCCCGCAGCCGATGCTCTGGAGCAGGAGTGAAGAACAGCTCTTTCGAGAGGTTACACTTTCCGCTTATGATGTTGTGAGGCCATGTAGGGGGACATGGAGTTATGTACAGGATGGTGTTCATGCAAAGAGTTCAGGCCATTTCTGGTCAAGAGAGACTTTGAACAGAGCGGTCGTCAGCATCTTCACTATCTCGTCCGGCAGCTTATTCCACGGATCCGCAACCCGGACGGAGAAAGCCCTCTCCTTCGATTGAGATGAAATCGTCGCAGATAGAGCTTTTCGGAATGACCCCGCAGCCGATGCTCTGGAGCAGGAGTGAAGAACAGCTCTTTCGAGAGGTTGCACTTTCCGCTTATGATGTTGTGAGGCCATGTAGGGGGACAGGGAGATATGTACAGAGAGGGTGTTCATGCAAAGAGTTCAGGCCATTTCTGGTCAAGAGAGACTTTGAATCGAGCGGTCGTCGGCATCTTCACTATCTCGTCTGGCAGCTTATTCCACGGATCCGCAACTCGGACGGAGAAACCCCTCTCCTTCGATTGAGATGAAATCGTCGCAGATAGAGCTTTTCGGAGTGATTCCGCAGCCGACGCTCGTTAAAAGATGGCACGTGTGTGTACAGTTGCTTCAAATAGATGAATGGATTTCATCTGTCAATATTCCTCCGGTAAAGCTCAAATCATTCTGATGATGTTTGATACATGGGAACGAGATAAACGCAGGTTTACCTCACAAATAACAAACTGAAACAGCTGTAAATATTATGCCCCAGCATGGCCGCGGCCTTCGGGCTAAAACATTTTAAAGGATTTTAAGGATTTAACCATAATTAAACTGTAATAATTCAATACTCTTTCTCTTTTTACTCTTTTACTCTTTTACTTGTTTAAGTCATTTGACTGCGGCCATGCTGGAGCACCGCCTTTAATCGAGCAGCTCGACACCGGGATTTATTCTTTTGTAAGCCCAGTACTTAATCTATCGGTCTCGTTTGCCGAACCGCTAAGTAACGGGGACATAAACACACTAGCATCGGTTTTCAAGCAATGCTAGGGGGACAAACACAGACACACAAACACACATATATATATATACATATATAAGACAGGCTTCTTTCAGTTTCCGTCTACCAAATCCACTCACAAGGCTTTGGTCGGCCCGAGGCTATAGTAGAAGACACTTGCCCAAGGTGCCACGCAGTGGGACTGAACCCAGAACCATGTAAGCAAGCTACTTACCACACAGCCACTCCTGCGCCTATGATCAACTTTTGTTAATTGTTAATTGTTGCTCCATTTCTTGTCTTATATATATTCTTTTCTTCTTTTAATTGTTTCAGTCATTTGACTGCGGCTATGCTGGAGCACCACCTTAAAGGGTGTTTTAGTGGAAGAAATTGACCCCAGGACTTATTCATTGTAAGCCCAATATTTATTCTATCGATTTCTTTTGCCGAACCGCTAAGTTACGGAGACACACCATCATCAGTTTTCAAGCGAAGACCGGGAGACAAACACAAACACACAAATATACACATAAATACGCACATACACACACACACACACACACACACACACACACACATGCGATGGGCTTCTTTGTCTTTCAGTCTACCAAATCCACTCACAAGGATTTGGTCAGCCAGAGGCTATAGTAGAAGACACTTGCCAAATGTGCCACGCTATGGGACTGAACCCACAACCATGTGGTTGGGAAGCAAGCTTCTTACTACACAGCCATGTTTACACCTCAAATATCAGTGTCCCGGGTTACTGCACCAAACAGTGATTAATATATATTTTTTTACTACCCACAAGGGGCTAAACACAGAGGGGACAAACAATGACAGAAAAATGGATTAAGTCGATTATATCGACTCCAGTGCGTAAGTGGTACTTAATATATCGACCCCGAAAGGATGAAAGGCAAAGTCGACCTCGGCGGAATTTGAACTCAGAACATAACGGCAGACGAAATACAGCTACGCATTTCGCCCGGCGTGCTAACATTTCTGCCAGCTCGCCGCCTATAAATACAATCTTATTACGAGTTCAGATATGCTTGGGGTATATACGAATGCGAAAGAAACTCCTTCACTGCATTTCGTTATGGATAAATTTTCTGGTTGTAGACAGACAGGTGTAAACAGATCGAGTCAGTACATGGCGTCGCCTAACCACTCCGAAATGCATGCAACCGACGGTCGGGTTTCAGGAAGTTCTGTCTTGGTGCTCTTACGCCTTTCTGTCTAAACGATAAATATTCTCCATTGCAAAATACATTGAATTGTTTATTTATGGATTCGAATTTGCCGTAATCATATTTGGATTGGTAGCAATTTTGTATATGGACGTGTACACACACACACACACACACACACGTGTCTGTGTGTATATATATGTATGTGTATATATATGTATGTGTATATATATGTGTATACACACACATATGTATGTACAAGCACACATGCATAAATATTTCATAGATCTTAGATTCTCGAGTGCTGTTAGCTCAACATACACATATATACATATATACATACACGCATACATATATACATACATACGTACATACACAAACACATACATAAATATATATAAATGTATATATATACATATATGTATACATACATACATACATATATATATATAACATATATTTGTATACATATATATATATATATATATATATATATATATATATACATACACACATACATATTATATATATATATATATTCATATCTATCTATCTATCCCTCTCTATATAAATATTCTATATGTATACACACATATATACAAACATGCATACATGCATATATATATATATATATATATTATATATATATATATAATATATATATATATACATATATATATATATATAATATATATATATATATATATATATATATATATATATATGTATGTATGTATGTATGTTTTTCTAACAGACAGTAGGTGGACATGAATTATTGATATGAAGATATACCCTAAAAACTGTTAAGAGTAAGGAAGTGTGAAGTGTGAATTCATATACACATCATACACACCCGTAAACATTTATTACATATATGTATAGATATGCTTAATGACTGAAGCAAGCAACAATAAAAGTACATACAAATATATATATATATATACGCTTGTATGTATGTATGTATGTACGTATGTATGTATGTATGTATGTATGTATGTATGTATGTATGTATGTATGTATGTATGTATGCATGCGTAATCTGTTATATATAAAAACCCCCATTTTATGAGAACTGGCAAGTTTAAAATAGAGAATGAAAATGCAATAAATTTTTTTACAAAACTTAGCAGCACCCAACAAACATAAACCTCTTTGTATGAATCGCTTCGAGCGGAAATCTTTCTTCAGACAAAATTTCTTTTCTTTTCCTTGAGAACCGAACATAATTTTCTGTGCTGACTCACGCACTTGAACACAAATAAAGGAATGGCGGCCAGTTTATTTTTAGTCGATTTTTCGTTCTAGTTAGTTTTAGGCATTTGACCAACGAAGGAAGAAGAGTCCATACTGGAGCACCG
>NW_021826536.1:0-2500 GCF_006345805.1 Octopus sinensis | reverse complement strand
ATTTCAAGGGGCCGGCCTTGTCACTCTCTGTGTCACGCTGAATCTCCCCGAGAACTACGTTAAGGGTACACGTGTATGTGGAGTGCTCAGCCACTTACACGTTAATTTCACGAGCAGGCTGTTCCGTTGATTCGGATCAACCGGAACCCTCGTCGTCGTAACCGACGGAGTGCTTCCATTCAGTCACTGTGTATCTAGGACTGCCTTGTCTAATGTGTTGTATAGTATTGGGTTCTCCGGAAAGTTCGTGCCGCTTTATAGTAGCTTACCTTTCGACTTATGTTAGAACGTGGCTGAGTTCATAAAATAGGATTTGACTACACCTCCATTTAGAGCACAGTTTAAGCTATCTTTTCGTGGAAGAAGGTTTAATGTTCCTATAACCTGTGTTAATTCTGTAACCCTTTAAAATGGAAGATAAGAAAGTTCATTTTCGGTACTTCATGCTTTGGGAACCAGACAATAAATTGCTGCAGCTCGGCTGGGATGTGTTACCCCACCTTCCATATTCACCAGATATTGCTCCTTCGGATTTCCACTTATTCAGGTCTCTGCAGAATACTCTTAATGGTAAAACTTTCAATTCTTTGGATGACGTAAAAAGATACCTTGATGAATTCTTTGCCATGAAAGCACCCCAATTCTGGGAAGAGGGTATAATTTCAAGTTAAAGGAAAGATGAAGACGCATTGTGCAACAAAATGGTTCATATTTGGTTGATTAAAAATGTAATGGCAAGTATTTATTGACCTTGATGAATTCTTTGCCATGAAACCACCTCAATTCTGGGAAGAGGGTATTTTCAAGTTAAGGGTAAGATGGAGACGCATTGTGCAACAAATTGGTTAATATTTGGTTGATTAAAAATGTAATGGCAAGTATTTATTGACCTTGATGAATTCTTTGCCATGAAACCACCTCAATTCTGGGAAGAGGGTATTTTCAGGTTAAGGGTAAGATGGAGACGCATTGTGCAACAAAATGGTTCATATTTGGTTGATTAAAAATGTAATGGCAAGTATTTATTGACCTTTTTTCTTTCCTAAAAAATCGGCACGAACTTTCCAGACAACCCAATAGTTAGGATTAGTGACTGTAGTTGTTGTTTAACCCCGGTCAGTCCTGATCCAGGCAGACTTATGGTAGGAAGGGTTTCTTGTGCGACCATCCCGTCTGCGGCATAGTCCATCTAGGACTACAGACACTAATGTTGCTAGAGTTTAGCTCTTGATTAACCTTGACTCGACTATGACAGCCCGTCATTTCATTTAGACATAGGGTATTTAATTCTTTATTGCCCACAAGGGGCTAAACATAGAGGGGACAAACAAGGACAGACAAAGGGACTAAATCGATTACATCGACTCCAGTGCGTAACTGGTACTTATGTAATCGACCCCGAAAGGGTGAAAGGAAAAGTCGACCTCGGCGGAATTTGAACTCAGAACGTAGCGGCAGAGGAAATACCCATTTCTTTACTACCCACAAGGGGCTAAACACAGAGAGGACAAACAAAGACAAACATACGGATTAAGTCGATTATATCGACCTCAGTACGTAACTGGTACTTATTTAATAGACCCCGAAAGGATGAAAGGCAAAGTCGACGTCGGTGGAATTTGAACTCAGAACGTAGCGGCAGACAAAATACCTATTTCTTTACTACCCACAAGGGGCTAAATAGAGAGGGGACAAACAAGGACAGACAAAGGGATTAAATCGATTACATCGACCCCAGTGCGTAACTGATACTTATTTAATCGACCCCGAAAGGATGAAAGGCAAAGTCGACCTCGGCGGAATTTGAACTCGGAAGGTAGCGGCAGACTTAGATATAGGGTATTTATGTTAGAACCGCATTGATATTGTTCTTGTTTTGACTGAGATGGCACGGTGAGATTTGACTGTTATTTCTAGCGTATAGCGCAACCACTTAGAAGGTCCTTAGTTACGTGCGGCTAACAGCTATGTCAATATCTGTTGATCTAGTGTCGATTATTCTGCCGGGAAAAATTGCTCAGGCAATGACATGCCGGAATATGTATATACACACACGCATAGACATAGACACACACATGCACACACACACACATGCACACACACACACACACACACACACACACACACACACACACACACACACAGAGGCACATATGCATACGCAGAGGCAGAGGTGGAACGAGGGGGGAAGGTAGAGAAGTGCTGTAATACACACAATATATACATACCCATGCATACATGATACATACATACATACATACATACATACATACATACATACATACATACATACATACATGCATAAGTACATACACACGTATATACATACATCCATACATGCATGCATACATACTTACATACATACACACATACCTACATACATACTTACATACATATATGCATACGTTCATACATACATACACACATACATATATACATAAATACATACATACATACATAAATACATTCATACGTACACACATATACATACATACATGAA
>NW_021826535.1:5000-12545 GCF_006345805.1 Octopus sinensis | reverse complement strand
AGAGATGAACACTTATACTTGCGTACGCATGCACACAAAACATAAATTCACACACTGACATACTACGTAGACATACTGATTATGCTCATAGTAACGGGAATTTAGATACAACAAACTAAACCTGCCATCAATTACAGTCGAAAGCTGGACCGTGAACGCCCCAAGTAGGGCCGAGTGACTAACTCATCGTAGTAACGGAAGTCCAGAAGCCATAAATAAAACTTACTGCTGACGTAAGAGGATTTTACAAGGGCTTCACAATGGCGGCTGCATTTTTAGTCCGTTTTACGACTCAGGGAAGTGTATGACAGGAGGCAGAGGCTTTTTCCATATCTTTTCGTCCTCCTTTTCATCGCTTTCTCTCATTTATTTTAATTTCTCTTTCACTCTTCTTCCATCCTTTCAGCTGAATTGTTCGAGTACATTTATACATACATACGTACGTACATATTGATTGATCAGCTCGCACACACATGCACATATATGCATATGTTTATTCGAATGTATATATATATATATACATGCATACACATGTGCATTTATAATATGCGCCTGCTTTAACAAAAATATACACACACATGTGTATATTTATATATAAACATGCACATATACATTGTGTACAGACATACACATCGATAAATATATTCCCCCTTTAATAATATGCATTATATATAGGCATATGCATTTATATATGTGTGTGTATATGTATGTATGTATGTATGTATGTATGTATGTATGTATGTTTGTATGTATGTATGTATGTATGTATGTATGTATGTATCTATCTATCTATATATATATATATATATATACACATATATATAGGAGTTGTTTTGACTGTTATTTCTAGCAATGGTGGTGTTAACCGGTACCCTTAGCCACTTTAGTTTATACTTCTGCCTTTTGGTTGTAAATTGCGATTTAGTTAATTTTATCATTTATATATATACACACACACACAAACATATATTTTATTAAGAAAACTTAGGGATTTCGAAGTTTGTTTGCTTTCATCACACACACACACACACAGAGCTCTTTCCCTAGCATTAGACTCATTAGACCGGTCTCCCAGATTCTTTGCCGTATATATTGCCTGTCGATCGCAGAATTACACATTTTTGCCAGGTGAGTGGACAGAACAATGTGAAATGAAGTGCTTTACACAACAACATAACGAATCGCCCGGTCCACAATCTTACGATCATGCAACCACAATGGAAACCACAATTTTACGATCATGCAACGCTCTGACTATTTAGCCACTTCCCTCCACTACACACACAGATACATATTTTACAAACGTTAAAAATCCCCAGGGACTGTACAAATACAAGGCGCGAGCTTTTTTCATCATGTCCGCATGTTACAAAATATATGTTTGTAGGAATTAATGTAAAACCACCGGACAGCATAACCATTCCAAGGCGCGAGCTTTTTTCATCATGTCTGCATGTTACAAAATATATGTTTGTAGGAATTAATGTAAAACCACCGGACAGCATAACCATTCCAAGGCGCGAGCTTTTTTCATCATGTCTGCATGTTACAAAATATATGTTTGTAGGAATTAATGTAAAACCACCGGACAGCATAACCATTCCAAGGCGCGAGCTTTTTTCATCATGTCTGCATGTTACAAAATATATGTTTGTAGGAATTAATGTAAAACCACCGGACAGCATAACCATTCCAAGGCGCGAGCTTTTTTCATCATGTCTGCATGTTACAAAATATATGTTTGTAGGAATTAATGTAAAACCACCGGACAGCATAACCATTCCAAGGCGCGAGCTTTTTTCATCATGTCCGCATGTTACAAAATATATGTTTGTAGGAATTAATGTAAAACCACCGGACAGCATAACCATTCCAGCGTTGGTTTATTTAAGTTTCGATATTTGTAAAACACTGTTTATATTTCCTGTGTAGTTAAGTATCCCCCCTTGATTGCAGTCTGTCATTTTTTAAACATGTGTTCATTGGAACTTCGATTATATCGAACGCACTTACTAAGCTGTCTTGTCGCTTTAGCAGCCTGATAAATGGTCCAATAAGCCCTGGGTAGCATTGTTTCACAAGGCATTTTTTTTGTTTTTATTACAATTACTTTGCCTATTTAACTAATCGAGTGCTATACTACTTGTTGAACTTCACACACACACACTGAAATATATAAATTTCGATGAGGATTATCGTGTCGTATAGAGTGGTTGACATAAGATTCATAACGATATAAATATATAGAGAGAGGAAGGTGGAAATGAGTGGGAGAGAAAGGAAAAAGTTTATACAGCTGGTTAATATTATTACAACTATGGAAGGCGATGAGGTACCATAATCGATACCGCACCGGCTAAAAAGCTTGGCGTTAAATTTTTGTTCTGAGTCCAAATGCTGTCAAAGTTTCAGGTCTAATAAAAACCTACCTATTTCTTTACTACTCACAAGGGGCTAAACACAGAGAAGACAAACAAGGACAGACAAACGGATTAAGTCGATTATATCGACCCCAGTGGAGGATGAAAGGCAAAGTCGACCTCGGCGGAATTTGAACTCAGAACGTAACTGCAGACGAAATACCTATTTCTTTATTACCCACAAGGGGCTAAACACAGGGGACAAACAAGGACAGACATAGGTATTAAGTCGATTACATCGACCCCAGTGCGTAACTGGTACTTAATTGATCGACCCCGAAAGGATGAAAGGCAAAGTCGACCTCGGCGGGATTTGAACTCAGAACGTAACTACAGACGAAATACCGCTAAGCATTTCACCTGGCGTGCTAACGTTTCTGCCAGCTCGCCGCCTAATAAAAACCTACCAGTTTAGCAGTGGAGTCAATGTATTCGACTAGACCACTTTTTATGCTGAAAAAGTATCAACTACTTACGAAACAGCCCCACCCCACCCGCCGAAAATGTGTTTTCCTGTTCGTTTGTGGCTTTCCTGTGTATTTCGACACGGAATCTTCGCTGGCATCAAAGCCCTTGTGGCCAATGCAAGTTATTAAAATAATTCGATATTTTACAGTTGCAGGCAAATTTCTACTGCATCACCGGCTACACCACCGTGTTACCAAGGAGTACAGCATTTTATTTTCCCGCTTTAGAGGTCAATAAATTAAGTACTAGTTGACCACCGGGTCGATGTAATCGACTTACCCCTCCCCCAAATTTGCAGGCCTTGGGCCAAAATTAGAAACCATTATTGTTATTATGAAATAGTGATAAAAGAATCTGTAGATGTATTGGGTTGTCCGGAAAGTTCGTGCCGATTTATAGTAGCTTACGTTTCGGCTTATTTTAGAACATGGTTTGAGTCCATAAAATAGGATTTGACTACACTTCTATTTAGAGCACAGTTTAAGCTATCTTTTCGTAGAAGAAGATTTATGTTTCTATAACCTGTGTTTATTCTGTAACCCTTTAAAATGGAAGATAAAGTTCATTTTCGGCACTTGATGCTTTGGGAACCAGACAAAAATTGCTGCAGCTCAGCTGGGATGTGTTACCCCACCCTCCATATTCACCAGATATTGCTTCTTCGGATTTCCACTTATTCAGAATAGTCTTAATGGTAAAAATTTCAATTCCTTGGATGATGTAAAAACATACCTTGATGAATTATTTGACATGAAACCACCTCAATTCTGGGAAGAGGGTATTTTCAAGTTAAAGGAAATATAGAGACGCATTGTTCAACAAAATGGTTCATATTTGGTTGATTAAAAATGTAACGGCAAGTATTTATTGACCTTTTTCTTTCCTTTAAAAATCGGCACGAACTTTCCGGACAACCCAATATATATCATACACAAATAGAATGCGAACAATTTCCGCATCTAAAATTAGTAAAACATTGAAAGTAATTACTCTGAGAAGCCATCTACATGAAAAACAATAAGTTGACGTCTGTAATGCAGAGTACGACAAAAGTCTAATTAGAAATAATTGTGCAGTGAAGAAAAGAGAACTTTAGGTCAATGACCAATAGAATTGTAACCATGTAATTTGTCACTATCTATTCTCTCCAGTAGAGATAAAACAAAAGGAGTAGTACCGATAATATCTTTTACTTATTTCAGTCATTGGACTGCAGCCATACTGGGTACCGCCTTCGAGAACTTTAGGGACTTCCTTTTTTTTATTCAAAAGCTTGATATTTATTCTATCGGTATCTTTTGCTGAACCGCTAGATTACGGAAACGTAAACTCTCTAACACCGGCTGTCAAGCAATTGCGATGGAGAAACACACAAACATACATCAATATATATATATATATATATATATATATATATATATCACCGTGACCGACCAGGCTATGAGATGTTGCTACACATCGCTGGTCACAATGCGCTTTGCATTGTTTTAGCCTTCTAATGACGCCACCCCGCTGGCTAAGCGAGCAGGCCAATATAATAATAATAATAATAATAATAATAATCGGAAATCCCATGCAAGATTGATGTGCAAAAAGCACCCTTATTGGGCACAGCGCATTTTAAAGTATTATCTGTCTGAGGTCCTTGTTGTGACTTGACAGATAACTAAAGACTCCGGTGTATTCTTACCTACACTGTGTTACGAAGGAATAATAGTATAATAATAATAATAATAATAATAATAATAATAATAATAATAAGTTTGCTTTAAAAGTGTTGAGATGTCTTAGAAAGTGATTTTTTTTAAATTCTCAAACGCAGGATAATGTGTGTGTGTGTGTGTGTGTGTGATGGGCTTCTTTCAGTTTCCGTGTACCAAATCCACCTGCGAGGCTTTGATCGGCCCGAGGCTGTAATAGAAGACACTTGCCGTAGGTGCCGCGCAGTGGGATTGAACCTGGGGCTATATGGTTGGGAAGTAGGCTTCGCAAGCCATGCCTGCGTCCAAATGAAGTGGGGTTCAAACTTAAAATTGACTCTGTACGTTCCTTTTACGTTCTCTGATCCATTAATGTTGAGCTGTGGTGTAAGGCAATGTGTATAGAAACACTTCTTTGCTGGCTCATGTCTTCATATGATAAATATTATTGTTGTTACTGCTGATCTGTTTGTTTGTTTGTTTGTTTGTTGAGCGAAGCAGTCTTCGTCCCAGAGCTCGCAAGATCGCGCCTCGTGGTCCTTTGCTATTCGTACGACCCGCAGAAGAGAAAGCAGGTCAACCCCCGACACCGAGAGCATCGACGGATGGATGAATGCGCATCCAGGCTCAGCGGTTGCATAGGAAGTCGGGGACAAGAAACAGGAAAAAAGAGTGAAAGTTGGGGCGAAAGAGTACAACAGGGGTCGCCACCACCCCCGTGGAGCTTTAGGTGTTTTCGCTCAATAAACACACACAACGCCCGGTCTGGGAATCGAAACCGCGATCTTCCGACCGCGAGTCCGCTGCCCTAACCACTGGGCCATTGCGCCTTCTGTTACTGCTGATACTGATGATGGTGGTAATGATGTCGATGATGATGATGCCGATAGTGATGCGGTGGTGATAATAGCAGTGGTGATGATGATGAGGATGATCAGGAGGAGGAAGGGGATTGATTTTATTTTACAACATATCGTAAACGTCAATTTCATTTTATTCAGTTGTTTGACCATGGTAGTGGTGGTGGTGGTGGTGGTGAAATATTGGTGGGGTGGAGTCGGTGACAAGGCGGGGATGGGCATTGGTTGTGATGGTGATGATGATAGTGATGATGACGGTGATGAAAGCTTAGTAGAAAGAGGGTGGTGGTGGTGGTGTTGGTGAGGAAAACATTAAAAGTATTGGAGGGGGTGGTGGCACTATGCTGGGTGTGGTGGCGGTTGAGTTAGAGAGTGTGATGGTAACGAGGCGGGTGTCATGGTAGGACGAATGACTATTGGTGTTTGTGGTGGTGGGGATGTTGGTAGTAAGGACGGTGGAGGTAAAGACGGTAGTGGCGGCGTTGGTAGAGGTGGTGGTAGTGGGGGTGGTAATAGTGGATGCAGTAATGGTTGTGGTAGCAGTAGGGGGTGGTAAAGGCGTAACTGGTGTTGGTATTAGTAGCAGGGGGGGCGGGAAAAGCCAGAGATGGTGGAGTTAGATGTGGCGGTGGTGGTAGTGATGATGATGATGATGAAGGTGATGATGATGGTGATGATGATGGTGGTGGTGGTAGTGGTGATGATGATGATGATGGTGATGATGATGATGGTGGTGGTGGTGGCGGTGGTGGCGGCGGCGGTTCGTGTGGCAGTTATAGTGGAAGTATGGCGATGGTGGTGGTGAAGCTACATTTGAAAGTAGTGGTGGAAGAGAGGGAGGTGGGGGATAAAGAAAGAAGGCAATCCGACCAAAAGACTTCGTGTCACGATGGAACAATAACAAAGAATTGAATTTTTGTGAGACAAGTGTTCCGTGAATGTGCATCAATGTTCCAGGATGTGGTGTATGCGTTAGTTTGTCGGGATGCGTTGTTTTACGACTGAAGGCAAAAATTCTTGGAAAACCCTGTGTACGGCGTCGGTGTATATGTATATAATTTGCGCTCGCACACACACACACATATCCACATACACAGTAACTCCAAGCATCAGAATATATAGCTGCTTATCTGTTGTTTGTTCCTTCTCGAGCCATGCCTGGCTCATAAGGGCCGGTTTCCCGGTTTCCTTGGCGTATAGGTTCCCCACCTGGACGGGACGTCGGTCCATCGCAGGTGAGCTGCAAGATGCAGGAGGAAAGGGTGAGAGAAAGTTGTGGTGAAAGAGTCAGCAGAAGTTTGCCATTACCTTCTGCCGGAGCCGCGTGGAGCTTAGGTGTTTCGCTCATAAACACACACACCGTCCAGTCTGAGATTCGAACCCGCGATCCCTCGACCGTGTGTCCGCTGCTCTAACCACTAGGCCATGTGCCTCCACACAGCTGCTTATCTGCACCTTAGGAAATAAGAAATGTGAAGCTGAGTTAACTTGTTATATCTTTATTGCTCCAATCACATTTGTTGATTGCTACTCTCTTTCGTCAGTTCACTTACATATCTCTTATTATAAAAGGCAGATTTTATCTGCCTCCCTTTGTATCTTATAGAAATCTACAATATAGGATTTCTTCAATTACAATTTATCTAGCATTTTTAAGAGTAGAATGCATCGGGTCGTGCCAGGTCCAGTTTTTAAAATTTCAGCCCCAATTAAGCAAAATTTAGAGAAAACTCACATTGTGGTGTATATGTCAAATGTTTTTCTTAGTGTGGGCTACAGCGCACGCAAACGCACACACACACAAACGGAGCGAACTGTTTCACTGACGCTATCACCCTTCTCCTCCTTTCTCTTTGCAAGTTTGCAACTATTAAAGTGAAAACAGTGAATCCGACAGCGATTAAGAAAATGAATTGGTACCTGAATGGAGTGAAAATTTAAAAACTGTTTCTTTCGGTGATTTTTCTGAAGAAACTGCACCAAGCCACAGACTTTCCCAGAAGAGTAAAGCCTTAAACTATTTCTTTTTACTTTTTCGAATGAGCCTATTTGAAATCATTACGGCGAAAACGAACTGTTACGCTAAAATGTAAACAA
>NW_021826534.1:5000-12578 GCF_006345805.1 Octopus sinensis | reverse complement strand
TTTAAATTTCTGTCTAGACTTCATGACTGAAGCTTACTTGGAATCTTCATGCCCCAGTGCAGTTCGTAAGAGCACATCATTTGTATTAAGGTACGTATTATTGCTGATTGGCAGTATTGTTCGAGCTGTATCAGGGCTCTTCCACTTATTTTTGTGGGGAGATAAATCTTATCTATATCTGATATTGGATGGTGCATTCAGAAGCTTGCAAAGATTTTACGGATCTCCCTATCCATTTCAGCATGTCAGTGAGATTCCACTTAATAATATCGAAGTTTTATGTGGTTACTGCTATGGCCAAAGAATTGATCGCATTAATTCTGTTAGCAGCATTGAATTCTGAGTTTAGGACCATTCTTATTTATCGGTAGCATTCCTTGCATATTTTCTCTTTCCTTTTAGAATGCTGGATATTTCTATACTTCGGATTTCTCTAGATTCTGAATACCTGTGGTAGTATCAAGTTCTATATTTTGTACCTTTATGTAACTTCGCTGCCTTGAAGGTATCCTTTGCACATTTATCAAGACCGAATTCCATACCTATATCAGAGCTGAATTCTTTGACAAACAGTAGTAGCTCGTCCATATAGACTAGATGATTAACTTTCTATTCAAAGATATACGTTTCTTAGCAGTATTCAGTTGCAGTATTCTTTTAGCAGTATTCAGTGGTTATAGGGGACAGAGTGAGGCAGAATAGTAATGGCGATAATGAGTCACCTTGAAAGATACCACAGGCGATATTGATGTCTGGTGAGGTGGTATATCCTTGTGTATAGTTTAAAATGATGGTGGTTCTCTACAAATTTGTGATTACTTTTTAATAGTTCGCAATTATTGGAGTTATCTTGTAAATTTCCCGGGCCTTGGTGATCCATGCATTGGGAAAATTGTCAAAAGCCTTCTTGTAATCTCCCCAAAAGATGCTAAGATTTCTGCGTTTAGAATAGCAATTTTCAATCAGTAATTGGCCCTTACATCTATATGAACTCCTTTTACAACCCTTTTGTTCCACTGGGAATAACTTCAGATTATCCAAGAATTCATATGCTCTATTCGCTATCATAGATGTTAATAGTATATATATGATGGTGAGGCATGTTATAGGTCAGTATTTTGTGAGGTTAGTAGTTTCTTCTGTTTTGAGATAAGATATCTAATCCCTGTATAATCCACTTTGAATCTTTGAATCTCAGGGTTGGGCATGACTTCATTGTGTGTTACGGCAAAGTTGTGGTGGGTGCTCATTAAAGAGTTCAGCCAAAATTTTGCTATCTTATTTGTACCTGGGGATTTCCATTTCTTTGACTTGGCGAACGCCGCTTCCACTTCTTCAGTTGATATATCCTGCCATTCTTGATTTTGAGGTGGACATTGGCCTCTTCAACGTCCCCTGACCCAAAGTCCTTTCTGATTAAAATCGTTTAGATTACTCCAAAAGTTTTTTTCAAAACGCTTCAGTTTGTTGCTGGGGAGAAAGGTGTTTTCACAATAATGGTATTTTTCTCCAGTTCCCTGTAGGCGTTTTTGTGCTCTCCTTCAGTAGAATTACTTGTTTAAGGAATACAGAGCATTCTTTTGTATACTGCCAGGCGTTTTCTTTTTGTTTTTTTTTTGTCTGAGTATTTCAATCTGTGTATCCGTTGTTTTCATGTAAAGGTCATGTTTAACAATAATTCTTATTAGTTTCGTTTTTGCTTGCTTCAAACAGAAGCAAGCAAAGTTGGGTTATTGCCGGTTTATTCTTTCCTAAAGTAGAAAGGGTTATTATTATTATTATTATTATTATTAAATGAGAGAGCAATGGATGCCGTCAAAGTGACACTGGGATAACATATGCGAATCCTAGTATACCCATCATGATTACTCGTCTGATAAGAGTAGGGTATACCAGGCACATCCATACAACCATATTTGCGCGACACACTCTCATATCAAAATAAACAGTGCATGATCTTTCAGGTGGGGCCCAGTGAGAATTTTCTTTACGTTCAGTAGCCCATCCTGCTCTAAATGTCCCTGAATAAGGCCTGTTTAAATACGTTGAACGAAACACCCCTGTTTCAAGAGATGAATTAACCAAACTCCAACGAATTCCTCTGAGAACATGGATATGATGCTCCATCACTACTTCTGCTCGTGATCTGAGATGCACATATAATCAGCCACTAAGGGACATGTTCAACTGGTGAGGATAAAGCAAATCTGTTGTAGTGAGCAGATTATATGCGGAAGTCCATCTTTTATACCAAAACATGATAACATTTCCACTCCGTTAAGATCAGAAGGCATGAGAGCCACTGTCAATATATTATTTATTATTATCATTATTCTATGTTTGACTTTTGCTTTACATTTGCACAAGCTGGCTCCAAGTCTCACCCAGAGACCTCAAGAGACAACAAGTTGGAAGTTCATGTTGGTGTTATGACTAGAGTGCCATATATTTGGTTTTGTACTTAGTGTTGTACTACAAAATGCCTAAAAAACCATACGAAAATTACGTTTGTTTTAACATATTATTATTATTATTATTATTAACTGAAAGTATAACACAGCAAACGCATCGTTGGAGAGCATAATACAAACTTACAGAGAAAATTAAGGAAGAGTGTATGGAACAGTATCTGTGTCATCGTACTTGGTGACTTGTTTGGAAGTAGATTCTTGGTTTATACCAACTTTTAAAGACTTGTGTTATAATTAAATAAACAATCAATTACGTTTTTTGTTTTTTTTTTGCTGCTCCCTTCTCTTTTCTTATTTCTGTTTTGGCCTATGGCAGAATTCCTACGATTCTTCCGTTTCACATTCCATCAAACCTCTTGTAGAACCGTGAAAACCCACTTAAATCAGACCCCTACAGTCAAGTAAAAACTGATTTCGGAACATCTAGCACTAGTTTAGCAGAACGTAAAAAAAAAAAAGGAAAAGAAAAAAAACGGGAAAAAAAATTGGGTTGACATGCACGGAGAAATTCGGATCACAGGTCTTACTGATCTAGATTCGGAAACAATATCAGTAGTAACGACAAAAAGAACGAAAGGAGAATCGCAAAAATTGCTGTCACACATTCAGTACTGTATCCAACACATTTAAGCGAACTTTTTATAGACATATCATACTATTGAATGGAAACGTAAAAAGTTAGCAATGAAGAGTTTCACACAAGCACACACACACACACACACACCACACACACACACACAAACATACTCACAGATAGACACACTGGCATACACACGCGGTGATGTATATATGTATGAGGTATAGGTATATACATGCTAGCATATATGTCTGGGTATGTGTGCGTGTGTGTGTATGAATCTCTCTCTCACTCCTCTTTCTTTCTTTCTCGCTACATATATATATATATATTATATATATATATATACCCATATACGTATATATGTAAATATGTATATGTGTATTTATATATATATAAATATATATATATATGTGTGTGTGTGTGTCTGTATGCGTGTCTGTATTTATGAATATGTTGGCATATACATATATATATATATATATATGTATGTGTGTGTGTGTGTGTGTGTGTGTGTATCATATATTATATATTGTATATACGAAATTCTGAAATATCTTTAGGAGTTATAAAGGCTAGAATTAATTTATATTCTCTATGGGAGAATTTGGGGTTTTATCTTAAAAGCAAATGCAAATTCTGAACCATCAGATAATTTCTTATGAATGCTAAGCTTTATATAAAGCGCCTAACCGAAAGAGTTACAGAGATATGGGGAATGAGTTAGACAAAGAGAGAGAGAAAGAAATGGAGTGGGAGGAAGAAGTCTAGAGACTTTGAATGAGCTTCATAGCATGGCCGCGTCCGTTATTTTGAATGGAGTATTCCGCAATCATCCGGTTCTATGACGATTTTTTACAGTAGTTGATAAAATATGTGCCTTGTATTAGACATACAATGCGTAGATTCTATTAACTATATGTATCCCGTACATCACATAGGATTCTGTCTTTATAAAGCGTTTTAGGTGTTTTGCTAAGTAAGTGATGCTTATATCGAAAATTGCTTAGTTGGTACGTTGGTTGGTTAGTTGGTTTGTTGGTTGGTAGAAGTAAGTTGAATTAGTTGAATGTAGAAGAAAAAGAAGAAGAAGATAAGAACAGACTACAGATAGAAATAGAAGACGAATGAAATGAAGAAAAATAAACATGGAATAACCGAGTTAAAGAATAGCGGAATGAATACGCAAGAGTGAAAGAGGAAACGAACAGCTAAAATGGCCGACTTAAACATTTATTTTATTAAATTCCAGACACTTTTATCTCTTTTCATCGTTGTTTTTGATATCGCTCTGGTCATCAGAACGTGTGTCGTTGTTGTTGTTGTTGTTGTTGCTGTTGCTGTTAATGATTATTGTCCTTGTTTTTGTCTTGTTTTGTGTTGTTTTTGGCGGTTGTTGCTGTTCATGTGTGCGGTGATCGAGGTGGTGGTTAAGGTGTCGGTGGTGTTGGCGATGGCGGCGATGTTAGTAGTAATGATGTCGCTGTTCATATCGCTGTGGTCATCAGAATATGTGTTCCTGTTGCTGATATTTATTCGTTGCAGCCGACATGTTGTTATTGGAGTAACGTGGTAGTGGAGGCTTATTATCATTAGAGGTGGTGGTGGTGGTGGTGGTGGTGGTGGTGGTTATGTTCTTACTCGTTGCTATTGTTGTTGATAGTGATGACAGTAAAATATATGTTGGTAATGTTAGAAGATACTTGACAGTGAAGAGATGTTTGGGAGGCTGATGGCTGTATTGAGGGGGATGATGACGGCGATGGAGTTGATGATGGTGAGTATGGTGATAGTGTTGATGATGATATTGATGCTATAGATAAATATAATGATGGTATTGGGGATGGAGAGAATGGTAATACGGAGATGATGAAGGAGGGATTCACGATGACATATCTGGTGGAGGCTGAAGTGAGATAATAGTGCAGATGTTGATGCTGGTTTGATGTTAGTAGTACAAGTGGTGCAATGACGAGAGCTAGATATAGAGGAGGCGGTTGTGACGCTGAAGGAGGTGGGAGGTGGAAGTATTGTTTTCAATGAGTTGGTGGCCTTTGTCGTACTTCTCACAAGATATCGAGATGTTTATGATAGAAATATGAGATATGATATCAGTCTAAAGAGACGTTTGACACATTTCTAAAGTCCTAATAGTATTGTTTATAATAGTGTTGCGGTTGGTGGAGGAGAATTAAGTGATGTCAGCATATTATTGCAGGGACGGGTATGGTAGCGACTGTTTATTTTACGAACGTAGGTGGCCTTGTTGAGTGAAGTCGGATTTCATCTCCTCGTGAACTGTGAGTGGCTGTGTGGAAAATTGTTGAATCTGTGAGCGGAGGACTGCATCGGAAACATTTCTGTTGATGAAAGAGAGGATGATACAAGAGGTGGTAGCGGTGATTGACAATACTTTGAAGTTTGATTATAATTTCTAAGGTCGAATATTGCAGGTCGAATAATTTTGAAGGAAACGGTACCTAACTGCTATACTATTTTATTGACAACCGAAGGGATCAACTGTACTTTTCATCCTTTCTACTCTAGGTACAAGTCCCGAAATTTGGGGGAAGGAGCAAGTCGATTAGATCGAACCCAGTACGCAACTGGGACTTTATTTATCGACCCCGAAAGGATAAAAGGCAAAGTCAACCTCGGCGGAATTTGAACTCAGAACGTAAAGACAGACGAAATACCGCTAAGTATTTCGCCCGGGGTGCTAACGCTTCTGCCAGCTCACCGCCTTAAAAATATTCCTTTCTACTCTAGACACAAGGCCCGAAATTTTAGGGGAAGGGACCAGTCGATTAGATCGAACCCAGTACACAACTGGGACTTTATTTATCGACCCCGAAATGATGAAAGGCAAATTCGACCTTGGCGGAATTTGAACTCAGAACGTAACGGCAGAAGAAATACCGCTAAGCATTTCGCACAGCGTGCTAACAATTTTGCCAGCTCACCGCCTTAATGTAGTATATTATATTCGCTTGCCATAGTAGTGATTGAGATAGTATCATAGTGGTCAAAAGTGGCGAAACGGCAGATTCCTCTGAGTAAACTGACAGGCGTTCTTTGTTGTCGCTTTGCATTTTGAGTCCAAATGTAACCCAAGGTCAACGTTACATTTCATTTTAGCTGACTAGATAAAAACGTACGCATCAACGGAGATATCCCGATCGGAATTTAAAAACTGATATAGGGTTGGCACTTAGGATTTCAGTGCCGCTATTTGTGTTTTGACTGCAGGACTATCACAGGATTTCTGCTAAGTTGTATAGATCGGATTCAGCGGCCTTCCTCTTGCATTAACATCACCACCGTGGTAGGTAGGAACCTTGCATTAATAGGTATCTATCAAACTTCATAAATTTGTCCAGGACTGCACACGTTGTTCTGGTCAAGATATGGCTTCCGCACTTCACCATTGCACAACCGATGCTCTACATGGCTGTGTTTTATTTTTCTTATGCAGAGCTGTGTTGGAAAAATTCCTCTTGTATATGGCGTATTGCTAGGAAAGTTTCTGGTTTATATTGAGAAGTTTGATTCAGGATTTGTCACATTTATGTTACTAATTTTATTGGAGCGGATCTATAATTAAAGCAATTCTATCCGTGACTGTCCCATCTCTTTCCTATATATAGGGAACACATTGTCATCCAAGATAACATGACCTTTAGTTTTTTGTTTTCATTTTGGTAATGCAGTACAGTGTAAATGAATGTCGAACTGCAGGCCATTTTAGCGACCACATGAGGGGCGGTGGGGTGGAGGTATTCATCGTTGTTGTCGTGGCGTCGGTGGTTGTGGTGTTGCTGGAGATGGGTGGAGTTGAAATAGGATAGTTTTGTATCCGTGGTGTTTACCCCCAAATTAGTGCTGTGGCGGTTAGGGTGATGGTGATGGTGATGGTGATGCTAGAGTTGGATGTGTTCTTTCCATATTCACTGATCACATATTTGATCGGGATATCACTTTTCAGATTGTTTATACGATGTTTTTCTTGCTGTAATCGTTGCTGCTTTCGTTGTTGTTGTTGTTGTTTTGTTGTTGTTTGTTGTTGTTGATGTTGTTGTTGTTATTGCTGGTGTTCTGGTTAAAATTAGACTGAAATTGCTGTTGGTAGGCACAATGATGTTTGTGATGGTGATGATGATGAAAATTACGAAAGTGATGATAATGACGATGATGATGGAGTGGTGGTGGTGGTGGTGGTGATGATGACCGTGATGACGAGGAGGAGGAGGATTGCTGTAATTGAGGTGACGACGACAAACATGTGGTTGCGGTTGTGGTTGTTGCTGCCTTCCTATTGCTCTTGTTGCAGTGGTTATTGTAAGTGTTTTGATTTTTTGTTCTGGCTATTGTTGTAGTATTTCCTCCTCGTGTGAATATTGCTGATGCTGCTGCTGTTGTTATTTTTCTTGTTTGTTTTTTTTTTTGTTTTTCTGTTTTGTTTCTTTTTGCGTTTTTTGCTTTGTTGTTTTTGTTGATTGAATATTTCAAACATCATGATTGATGTTGTTT